>NC_088232.1:50240215-50525215 GCF_036934945.1 Oncorhynchus masou masou
TTTTTCTGATAATACTTTTGTAAAGCTAGTGCGGAACATCAAATGTTTCATGACGGGCTCCATTGGCATGATTATCCTCGTGTGGGAGGGAGGATTGGTAAATTGACAATGAAATGGAGGGGAGAACTTATAAACATGAAGGTGCTGGCCATTAGGATCATGGTGAGTAGCTACAACGCATAAACAATTCAAACCCAGAAATACTGTAGTTGAGTCTATTTGCAGTGGGGAGCCTTTGTAGAACATGCTAACGTGAGTCAACCTGGATATGCACGCACGCACGCACACACGCACACACGCACACACACACACACACACACACACACACACACACACACACACACACACACACACACACTTCCCTCCCTGGCAAAGGTCTCAGTTGGTGAGTGTTCTTTTATTCCTTCCTTCCCTCTCTCTCCTTCCCTCCCTCTCTCCTTCCCTCTCCCTCACTCTCTCCCTCCTCTCTCCTTCCCTCCTCTCGCTCCCTCTCCTTCCCTCCCTCTCTCCTTCCCTTCCTCTCTCTCCTCTCTCTCCTTCCCTCTACCTCTCCTTCACTCTCTCTTCCTCCCTCTCTCCTTCCCTCCTTCTCTCCGTCCCTCCTTCCTTCTCTCTCTCCTTCCCCCTCTCCTTCCCTCTCTCTCTCCTTCCCTCCCGCTCTCCTTCCCTCTCCTTCACTCTCTCCCTCCTCTCTCCTTCCCTCTCTCTCTCCTTCTCTCTCTCTCTCTCTCCTTCCCTTTTCCTCTCCTTCCCTCTTCCTCTCCTTCTCTCCGTCCCTCCTTCCTTCTCTCTCTCCTTCCCTCTCTCTCCTTCCCCCTCTCTCTCCTATCCTCTCCTTCCCGCTCTCCTTCCCTCTCTCTCCTCTCCTCTCTCTGCTTCCCTCTCTCTCTCCTCTCTCTCGTCTCTCTCCTCTCTCTCCTTCCTCCTCTCTCCTTCCCTCTCTCTCTCCTCCCTCTCTCCCTCCTTCCCTCTCTCTCTCCTCCCCCCTCTCCTCTCCTCTCTTTTTCCCTCTCCCTCCTTACTTCTCTCTCTCCTCTCTCCTTCCCTCTCTCTCTCCTTCCCTCTCTCTCTTCTTCCCTCTCCCTCTCTCCTTCCTTCTTATCTAGCCGTCTTGAGTGGTTAATCACATTCCCATTTTTAGTCCCTGTGTTTTGCCTTTATTGTCACGGCCAGTATATTATATCCAATGGAGCAGAGTAGCAACCTCCAACATGCATTACTAAAATTCATTTGGGCTAAGAGCAAAGTAAAGCCCGTCCAGAATGATTGGACCGGGTTGGGATGATGGTATATGCCTTTGGCAGAGAACCGCTGTGGTTGAGAGGAGGTGAAAGCTCAGGGGGGATAGCTACCCCTCCAAATGCACCAAATGAATGACCTGGCAATGCCCAGGAGACCTGTCTCTTCGCCTCTCTGCTCCGTGTTCGCTCACTCTACTACATATTTGTAGCTATTTTCTATTCATAGCTTTTTCTTTTTGTGTAGCGCCAGACGATACATTCAAACAAGGATGTCACAGTCAAAGCACTGTTTGAGGTGGGGGGCGGGGGGGGGGGGGGGGCGAGGAGGTGGTTCTGAGAGTTGGATGGTCAGAATGCACAGCGCTCCCATCCTCCCACAGGGTGGTTGTGATGAAGAAAGTGGAGATCTGACTCCTACTCATTCTGTCTATCAACACCCTGATCTTGGTTGGAGAACTACAGGGTGTGCAGGCTTTGGTTCTTGCCCACCAGATTCAGCTAATCAAGGTCTAGGTGATTCATTAATTAGTTGAATCAGGTGTTAACGCTGGGTTGAAATAAAACCTAGCTCTCCTGTATCAGAGTTTGATAACCACTGCCATAAAGTAAAGTTACGTAAAGTAACATCACGTTACATATCATATGATAAAGTAACATCCCTGAAAGTAATGTAAAGTTTCTCTCTCCCTTTCTCTCTCCCTTTCTCTCTCTTTCTCTCCCAGTCCCCCCGGAATTAACGGTGCCGCGGGACAAATCCCCCTTGGTGGTCCAGGAGGGTGACACGGTGGAACTCCAGTGCTTGGTCTCCGGGAAGCCTAAGCCCATCATCCTCTGGTCAAGGGCCGACAAAGAGGTGCCCATGCCCGACGGCGGCCTTCAGACAGAGAGCTACGACGGCGCACTGCGCATCGTGAATGTGTCCCGTGATATGACGGGAACCTACCGCTGCGCCACCAGCCAGTACAACGGCTTCAACGTCAAGCCCCGGGAAGCACTGGTGGAGCTCACTGTGCAGTGTGAGTATTCTGGATGTACAGTGTTTTTACAGTACACTTCTGAGAAATGCAATTGGTTTGAACCACGGTTGGTTTAAGTTGGTGCCGTGACCCAGATAGGTCTCTGTGAGCCAGATGGAGCTCATCGTGCAGTGTGAGTAATGGATGGATGTACTGTATTTTTGGACGACCATCCACTCCTGATAAATAGAACTGCTTCAAATTACAGTTGGTTACATTGGTGCCGTGACCTGGATACGTCTCTGTAAGGATGAGGGGGTCAGGAAAGGTGGGTAAACTGTGCAATATTCAAAATTATATATTTAAATTGTGACGTGCAATCTGATCGGCACTCATCAGGAATTGACTACACATACGTTTTAAGGGGTTTAAGTTAGATGTGTGGGGGAGTCACCTATGTTGCTATGGTATTTAATGTTCTTGCCATACTGTATAGTAACGTGGTTGTAGATGAAGGAAAATCGTAAGATCCAACACGTCCCATCGGTTAATCATTAAAGTGTCAGAATTACATTTCTCCAGGTGGAAAGGTTAATGTAACATGTTCAAAGAAACGGTTCAACACAACTTTAACTCAGTCACTAAAAATGTTATGGAAAAGGGTTGTGTGTCAGTGTTAATGACCATTAGCGGCCTACACTTTAGAGAAACGAGAGGCGTTTTGTATTCGCATAATCCATTACATTTATTAACCTTGTTGAACAGACAGTGGTGTCCATAATTATTGGCACCTTGATAAAGATGAGTAATAAACAAATATATGTAGAAATACTGAAATATATTGTTTAATTTTTTTTTAAACATATATTTTATACTAATACAATTTCTCAGAGAAAGAGATTTTGTTTAACAAATAATTTTTGATAAGATTGAGGTCAAAATAATTGCCAACCCTGTTCCCAGCACCCTACCGTTGGAAGGATAACGATGATCAGATTGGAGAACACATTGGGAGGGACCTTAGACCATTGTTCCATACAGATTTTTTCCAGATCCTTGATATCATTCAACTGCGCTAATGGACAGCCCTCTTCAATTCAAACCACAGGGTTTTAATGGGGTTTAAGTCCGGAGACTGGCCATTGCAAAATGTGGATTTTGTGGTCAATGAACATTTTCTTTGTGGATTTGAAAGTGTGCTTGCTGTTATTGTCTTGCTGGAAGGTCCACTTTGCGGCCAAGTGTCAGCCTCCTGGAAAAGGCAACAAGGTTTTTGGCTAAAATGTCCTGCTACTTGATAAAGTCCATGATGCCGTTGGCCCCAGTACCAGTGGAAGCAAAACAGCCCCATAACATCAAAAGATGCACCACTATATTCTACAGTTTGTATGAGGTTATTTTCTGAATGTGCTTCCGTTTTTTTTTTCAACAACAAAGAAATACCCAGGGTAATTTGTCTCAAGAGACCACTTTTTTTGGACAAGTTATGTTTTCAGAACTGTTATGTTTACATTAATTCAGATTTTTCCCGGGGATGCACAACATCCTGAAATATATGTGGATATCGTTGTTAGATAGAATACTATTTTTCCCTTGATGTAGTGATGCTGAATGTTTAAAAAAAATGGCTCAATTTTAGCCGAAATCCTGGTTGTGGATCTTTTCCAGCAAGACAATAACCCCAAGCACAATCCACAAAGAAATGGTTTATTGACCACAAAAATCAACATTTTGCAATGGCCAACTCCAGACTTGAACCCCATTGCAACCCTGTGGTTTGAATTGAATAGGGCAGTCCATAAGCCAAAGAATATCAAGGATCTGGAAGGATTCTCTATATAATTTTCAGATGTTTTGAGCATACAGTTCAGTATTTTTTTATTATATATTTTCATAGTCTTTTTTGCTCATCTTTATCACAGGTGTCAATAATGATGCATGCAACCCGAGGAAATTAGCTGGTGATATGGAGGAAGACACTGTTAGAGGCCAAAGAGTCTTCAAGTGGCACCCTATTCCCTATGTAGTGCACTACTTTTGACCATAGTAGTGCAATATATAGGGAGCCATTTGGGACACAACTATGAGAAACATCCATCTAATTAATAGTGTTTGTGCTATACTTAATATTGGAGAGGGAAGATGCCTTGGGCTGGGTTATTGAAATGCAGAGTTGTATCAAAGCACAAGGTGAGACTCAGATGCAGATGCAGACACAGGAGGCAGATGGTTGGAGTCTTACAATGTTTAATAATGCAAAAGGGGTAGGCAAGAGAATGGTCGTGGACAGGCAAAGATGTGAAAACCAGATCAGAGTCCAGGAGGTACAGAGTGGTAGGCAGGCAGAATGGTCAGGCAGGCAGGTACAGAAACAGGCCAGGGTCGAAATCAGGAGGACTAGAAAAAGGAGAATAGCAAAGGGATTACAGGAAAAACACGCTGGTTGACTAAACAAACTGGCACAGAGAGACAGGAAACACAGGGATAAATACACTGGGGAAAATAAGCGACACCTGGAGGGGGTGGAAACAATCACATAACAGGTGAAACAGATCAGGGCGTGACACGTTTGTTGTCGCTTGGATTACCTCTTCTTTCAAAGGCCTGTGACCTTATATCTCTGACCTGATATACAGTACCAGTCAAATATTTACACACTTACGCATTCAAGGGTTTTTGCTTTGTCACGAACTGGCTCGAAGTTCGTAACAAAAAGGGAGACAATGTGGAGATAAGGAATAACAAATATATTTATTAACTAAAGTAAACTAAATACAATTACCGTAACAGGGATGAGTGTAGTCAGTAATCGGTAGTGTAAGGGAGTGGTTGCATGCATAAATGTGATGATGAGGTGTGTTGAAAGGTGCCAACGCAAATAAACAAAACAACCTAAATCTATCATTGTGTCTACATGGAGAGAGTCTCAATGAATGGGGAAGAGGTGCATTTATCCTGGGACACATCCGAGCCCAGGTGTTTCCCAAATTGACCCAGCCCGCATCCCAAATAGACCCAGCCCGCATCACAAATTGACTCAGTCTGCGTCACAAATTGACTCAGCCTGGGTTCCATATTCATGAGGGGGGTACGTGTTCACACTTCCACTTGCCCTAGCCAACCTCGTCCTCCACAGAGCTCAGAAACCTTCATTCACAGGAAGCAACCTTTAAGAGGGAAAGAAGAAAATGAGACCAGAAGGGAACAGACAGGAGCGATAGAACAGGACAACACCAAACACAAAACAGTCATCAGTCACGTGGAACGAAAGAGCGCATCAGAAACGGCATTATCGGTCCCTTGGATGTGCCACACATTGAGATGGAATGCTTGTAAAAATAAACACCACCTCATTATCCTCTGGTTAGGACACATCATGGACCTCAAGAAGGTGAGAGGGAAGGTCAGTGTAGACCACAACAGGTACTACTCCCGACCGGACATACACCTCGAAGTGTTGTAACGTCCATATGAGTGCTAGCGCTTTTTCCGTGACCGAGTAGTTCAACTGATAATGGTTAAACCTTTTGGAAAAGAAACTAAGAGGCCTCTCAACACCAGACACATCTGCTTGCAGCAAAACTGCACCTGCCCCCACATGACTAGCATCCATCTGCAAGGTAAATGACAAATCCACGCGAGGAGCAGCCAGCACCGGAGTTGAGGGAAGCAACCTTTTTGCATCTTCAAAAGCCTGTTGACTACGAGAAGACCATACATAAACAGGCTTAGCTTTCAGCAGATCTGTCAAGGGAGCAACCACCTGTAGAGAAGTTCCTACAAAAACTACAGTAATAACCAAATCATTTCCAAGAAACGCATCAGTTCCTTTTTAATAGTTGGTGGTAGAAAAGTGTCAATAGCTACCACATTAGCCCGAACAGGACGCACTTCACCCTGCCCAACCACCTTTCCAAGGCATGTAACGGTCACCTGAGTAAACTCACATTTAGTCAGATTTATGAGGCTGTCCGCAGCTAGGCGGTCGAACAAGGCTTGAATACGGGACAGATGTTCCTCCCAAGTATCTGCATACATCACTACATCGTCCCAATAAACAGCGCACCCGGCCAGACCGGAGACAACCCTGTTCATAAGTCGCTGAAAAGTGGCAGGTAGTGTGGCAGGCCAAAACTCATAACATAATAGGAGTACAGACCAGAGGGTGTAATAAAAGCAGAGATTTCACGTGCCCTACTCGTCAGTGGCACCTGCCAATAGCTCTTTAACAGGTCAAATTTGCTCATCGAGCTGCTCCGACTTGATCAACGCAGTCCTCCATCCGAGGAAGAGGAAATGAATCTGGTTTAGTGACACTGTTAACCTTACGGTAGTCCATACAAAATGTGTTCGTCCCATCCGGTTTACTGACCAAGATACAAGGAGAAGCCCAACTGGAGAAAGAAGGCTCTGCTATGTCACTCTTCAGCATGACCTGACCTCAGCATCCAGACAACACCGTTTCTCTGAAGAAACTCTAGAACCGCTGACGAATGGGGTCAGCATCTCCAACGTACGTGTAGGTGTATCAGAAAACAAACCAGGAAATCTCAGAATCAGACCAACCATCTCTTCCCATCCACCAACAGGGAGATGAGCGAGAAGGCGGTCTAAAACATCCAGTGTCTCTGAATTTTTCAATCTACCCTGCAGTATGCAATCGTCGGGTCCAGGAACATCTTCCTCCCCATGCACGGACCTAGCATCTTCAGTCTCAGAGGAAAGTGCATAATTGGGTTTCAACAAATTTACATGGCACCGTTGGTGTGCTTTTCTTCGTTCTGGAGTGGCAACTAGATAGTTTTTCTCGGTACACTGGCGCACAAACGTACATGAACCTTGAGACTTGGCTTGAAAAGGAGAACCAACCATTGGCAACAGAGCAAGAACCCGTTCGTTCACCTGGACTAAAGTGACGAGGCTCAGTTTGCCGATCAAATATGCCCTTCATCCTCTCCTGTCAAGAGGGTAGCTTCTCTTTAGCCATTTTACCGGCGGCGTACAGGTGTCGCCGGAAATCAAACACATAAGATAACAGGGACTGAGGGGGCTTGGGAGACTTCCTGCCATCCTGGAGAACAGATCGAAGTCAATGCTCCCTATGTCCAAACACAAGGTCATTTGGACTGAAACCCGGGCTCTCCTGTGTAAACTCCCTAGCGGCTAACAGTAACCAAGGCAATCCCTCTTCCCAATCCTTATCCATCTCAGTACAATAAGCTCTCAACAAAGTGCTTGATGGAAACTTTCCAGTGCTCCTTGACTTTGCGCATGATAGGCGCTAGACAAATTGTGTTTACTATGGAGCTGTTGAAGGACCTGACCAAACGGATTAGAGGTAAAATTAGATCCTTGATCACTCTGAATGACCTTAGGGATTCCAAACAGTGAGATAAACAGAGTCAAAGCTTTTAGCACAGACTTAGTCGTAATAGACCGGAGAGGATAGGCAGCAGGAAACCTAGTGGTCTGACACATCACAGTGAACGGGTAACTACTACCCTTTTTAGAACGGGTCAAAGGACCCACACAGTCAATAATCAGATACTCAAAAAGGTTGGCTGAGTACAGGAACAAGAAACAGTGGTACTGGCTTAATAGTTTGATTAGGTTTACCAGTTAATTGACAGGTGTGACAAGTTTTGATGAACTCAGAAACATCCCTCTTTAACCGAGGCCAAAAGAAATGTCTTAATATGTGATTGTAGGTTTTCCTCACACCCATGTGTCCAGCAATGTCATTGTGGGAAGCTTAACCTCACTATGGTATGGGGGACTATTGTCACCTACGGATGAAAAGCGTGCCAAAAGTAAACTGCCTTTTACTCAGGCCCAGTAGCTAGGATATGCATATAATTGGTAGATTTGGATAGAAACCGCTCGAAAGTTTCCAAAACTGTTCACATAATGTTTGTGTGTATATCAGAACTGATATGGCAGGCGAAAACCTACAATCCATCCAGGAAGTGGGACATTTTTGATGTGGGTGCTTTTCTCTTGCCTGCCTATACAGTATGTCAATGGTTAGGACCTAGATTGCCATTTCTATGGCTTCCACTAGATGTCAACAGTCTTTAGAAATTATTTCAGGCTTGTGTTCTGAAAAATTAGGGAGTAAGACCACTTTGAGTCAGTGGATAGTGGGAAGTCCCCAGAGCTGTTTGCACGAGCACGACTGAGAGCGCACCTTTCTTGTTTTTCTTTTATATTGATGAAGCTATTGTCCGGTTGAAATATTTTCGATTATTATGACTAAAAACAACCTGAGGATTGATTTTAAACATCATTTGACATGTTTCTATGAATTTTACTGATAGTATTTGGATTTTACGTCGACCTGTTGTGACTGCCTTTGAGCCATTGGATTACTGAACAAAATGCGCCAACAAACGGAGGTATTTGGATATAAAGAGGGACTTTATCGAACAAATTGAACATTTATTGTGTAACTGGGAGTCTTGTGAGTGCAACCATACGAAGATCATCAAAGGTAAGTGATTAATTGTGTTGCTATTTCTGACTTTTATGACTAATCTACTTGGCTGGTAACTGTATGTAATGTTTTGTGTGCTGGGCGCTGTCCTCAGATAATCGCATGGTATGCTTTCGCCGTAAAGCCATTTTGAAATCTGACACCGCGGTTGGATTAACAAGAAGTTAATCTTTAAACCGATTGTCAAGACTTGTATGTTTTCTGAATTTTTATTATGAGTATTTCTGTTTTTGAATTTGGCGCTCTGCAATTTCACTGTATGTTGGTCAGGTGGGACGGTAGCGTCCCACACCCCCCAGAGAGGTTAACTGGTACAAAAACCTGACTAATTGCCTCCCCCAGAAAACAACTACCATGAGACATCCACTTTCTCATCAGGCTTTAGCACGCTCCAAATCTTGTTTAAATTCCAATTCCTTTTCATACTTTACACAATCATGCTCGAGCTTCTCATGATCAAAAATCAAAATCAATTTTTATTTGACACATACACATGGTTAGCAGATGTTAATGCGAGTGTAGTGAAATGCTTGTGCTTCTAGTTCCGACCTTGCAGTAATATCTAACAATTTCACAACAACACACAAGTGTAAAGGAATGAATAAGAATATGTATATAAAAATATATGGATGAGTGATGCCAAACGGCATAGGCAAGATGCAGTAGATGGTATAGAGTACAGTATATACATATGAGATGAGTAATGTAGGGTATGTAAACATTATATAAAGAGGCATTGTTTAAAGTGGCTAGTGATACATTTATTACATCCAATTTTTAATTATTAAAGTGGCTAGAGATGAGTCAGTATGTTGGCAGCAGCAACTCAATGTTAATGATGGCTGTTTAACAGTCTGATGGCCTTGAGATAGAAGCTGTTTTTCAGTCTCTCGGTCCCAGCTTTGATGCACCTGTAATGACCCTGCCTTCTGGATGATAGCGGGGTGAACAGGCAGTGGCTTGGGTGGTTGTTGTCCTTGATGATCTTTTTGGTCTTCCTGTGACATCGGGTGGTGTAGGTGTCAGGAAGGGCAGAAGGTTTGCCCCCAGTGATGCTTTGTGCAGACCCCACCACCATCTGGAGAGCCTTACGGTTGTGGGCTGAGCAGTTGCCATACCAGGCGGGGATACAGCCTGACAGGATGCTCTCGATTGTGCATCTGTAGAAGTTTGTGAGTGTTTTTGGTGACATGCCGAATTTCTTCAGCCTCCTGAGGTTGAAGAGGCGTTGCTGCGCTTTCTTCACCACGCTGTCTGTGTGGGTGGACCATTTCAGTTTGTTCGTGATGAGTATGCAGAGGAACTTAAAACTTTCCACCTGTCCCGTCGATGTCCCGTCGATGTGGATAGGGGCTGCTCCCTCTGCTGTTTCCTGAAGTCCACTATCATCTCCTTTGTCTTTTTGACATGTGAGTGTGAGGTTATTTTCCTGACATCACACTCCGAGGGCCCTCACCTCCTTCCTGTAGGCCGTCTCGTCGTTGTTGGTAATCAAGCCTACCACTGTAGTGTCGTCTGCAAACTTGATGATTGAGTTGGAGGCGTGCATGGCCATGCAGTCATAGGTGAACAGGGAGTACAGGAGAGGGCTGACAACATACCCCTGTGGGGCCCCAGTGTTGATGATCAGCGGGGTGGAGATGTTGTTTCCTGTCCTCACCACCTGGGGGCGGCCCGTCAGGATGTCCAGGACCCAGTTGCACAGGGCGGGGTCAAGACCCAGGGTCTCAAGCTTGATGACGAGTTTGGAGGGTACTATACTATATGATGTTAAATGCTGAGCTGCAGTCGATGAACAGCATTCTTACATAGGTATTCCTCTTGTCCAGATGGGTTAGGGCAGTGTGCAGTGTGATTGCGATTGTGTTGTCTGTGGACCTATTGGGGTGGTAAGCAAATTGGAGTGGGTCTAGGGTGTCAGGTAGGGTGGAGGTGATATGGTCCTTGACTAGTCTCTCAAAGCACTTCATGAAGTGACTGCTACGGGGTGATAGTCATTTAGCTCAGTTACCTTAGCTTTCTTGGGAACCGGAACAATGGTGGCCCTCTTGAAGCATGTGGGAATAGCAGACTGGGATAGGGATTGATTGAATATGTCCATAAACACACCAGCCAGCTGGTCTGCACATGCTCTGAGGACGCGGCTAGGGATGCCGTCTGGGCTGGCAGCCTTGCGAGGGTTAACACATTTAAATATTTTACTCACATTGGCTGCAGTGGAGAGCCCAAAATAATACAGGTTTTGGTAGCGGCCATGTTGGTAGCACCGTATTGTCCTCAAAGCGAGCAAAGAAGTTATTTCGTTTGTCTGGGAGCAAGACATTGTGGTCTGCGACAGGGCTGGTTTTCTTTTTGTAATCCGTGATTGACTGTAGACCCTGCCACATACCTCTCGTGTCTGAACCGTTGAATTGCGACTCTGCTTTGTCCCTATACTGACACTTTGCTTGTTTGATTGCCTTGCGGAGGGAATAGCTACACTATATTCGGTCATGTTTCCGGTCGCCTTGCCCTGATTAAAAGCAGTTGTTCGCGCTTTCAGTTTTGCGCGAAAGCTGCCATGGGGAAGGTTTTAATAGTCGCTGTGGGTACGACGTCACTGATGCCCTTGCTAATAAACTCGCTCACCGGATCAGCATATTCATCAATGTTATTGTCCGATGCTATGCGGAACATATCCCAGTCCACGTGATCGAAGAAATCTTGAAGCGTGGAATCCAATTGGTCGGACAGACAGAGAGCATGGGCGTTTCCTGTTTTAGTTTCTGTCTATAGGCTGGGAACAACAAAATGGAGTCGTGGTCAGATTTTCCGAAAGGAGGGCGGGGGAGGGCTTTGTATGCGTCACGGAAGTTAGAATAACAATGATCCAGGGTTTTGCCAGCCTGGTTTGGGCATTCGATATGCTGATAAAATTTAGGGAGCCTTGTTTTCAGGGCAGGGTAGCCTAGTGGTTAGAGTGTTGGGCTAGTAACCGGAAGGTTGCGAGTTCAAACCCCCAAGCTGACAAGGTACAAATCTGTCGTTCTGCCCCTGAACAAGCAGTTAACCCACTGTTCCCAGGCCGTCATTGAAAATAAGAATTTGTTCTTAACTGACTTGCCTGGTTAAATAAAGGTAAAATAATTAGCCTTGTTAAAATCCCCAGCTACAATAAATGCAGCCTCACGATATGTGGTTTCCAGTTTACATAGAGTCCAATGCTGTTCTTTCAGGGCCGTCGATGCGTCTGCTTGGGGGTATCCCGAGTGAGCCATGTTTCCGTGAAACAAAGAATGTTACAATCTCTGATGTCTCTCTGGAAGGCAACCCTTGCTCAGATTTCGTCTGCCTTGTTGTCAAGAGACTGGACATTGGGGAATAGTATACTCAGGAGCGGTGCGCGATGTGCCCGTCTACGGAGCCTGACCAGAAGATCGCTCCGTCTGACCCTTCTGCGGCACCATTGTTTTGGGTCACCTGCTGGGATCCGATCCAATGTCCTGGGTGGTGGACCAAACAGAGGATCCGTTGCTCTTATGTCCAATAGTTCCTCCCGGCTGTATGTAATAAAACTTCAGATTTCCTGGGGTAACAATGTAAGAAATAATACATTAAAAAAACACAATACAGTATAGTTTCCTAGGAACGCGAAGCGAGGCGGCCATCTCTGTCGGCGCCGGACGCCAACATGCTCCAGCTGTAACAGAAGCAGTACTTTCTGCTGTTCAAAGACTACTAGGACTAACAGATGGAGCGACCATTGTAACGTTACAGGGAGACAGCGAGCCCTCAGATGAGGCTGCCCCAGTGGTAACTTCAAGAATACCACTCCATCAGATTGGCCTTCAATATCAACCTAACATAATTTTGGACGTTTATCACTACTTTAATAAACCTTGTAGTGTTCAGCAACCTTCAACAGCTGTTCTTTAGTACATAATTCAAACAGTTCCTCTGATGGAAAGCAAATGAACTCATCTACATTAGACACCATAGTCACAAGTAAATACAACAAGAGAAATGACAATCTGCTGAGCACACCAGACCGGACCACAGCAAGAGAAATGACAATCACACTGGGCACCACAGAAGAGAGATGAGATGTATATGGAGCTTCCCCAAAACCTACAATAACTCATCCTAGTCTTCATGTGGTTTTGCAGTGGGTAATTACACACCTCTGGCAATGGGGGGGGGGACAACAACAGAAAAACACCTAGCATCTCCTACTGAGGTACACAGCCGACTGTACTCACCTCCTCGGACCGATGTCCCAACAGCGAGTAGAACAAGAGTCTCCAGCCTGGGCAAAGGCTTGGAAACTAACCTATGTACTCTCCAACGCAGCACACCAACTATCCACCGTAGTGGCAAGTTTACCAAACAAACAAAGGCAACCAATACTGGGCACCAAACATTACAACTCAAACAAACTGTAACAAAAGATGCAAACAAGACACCTACAGAGTTCTCAAACAAACTCCACGTTTTCTCCCAAACACAATTCCTTCATGAGCCCAGGACGACTGCCCCGTATTGAGGGGAGGATGGATGAGGCCATGTATCACGAGATCTTGGCCAACAACCTCCTTCCCTTAGTAAGAGCATTGAAGATGAGTCGTGACTGGGTCTTCCAGCATGACAATGACCCAAAACACACAGCCAGGGCAACTAAGGAGTGGCTCCGTAAGAAGCATCTCAAGGTCCTGGAGTGGCCTAGCCAGTCTCCAGACCTGAACCCAATAGAAAATCTTTGGAGGGAGCTGAAAGTCCGTATTGCCAAGCGACAGCCCCGAAACCTGAAGGATCTGGAGAAGGTCTGTATGGAGGAGTGGGCCAAAATCCCAGCTGCAGTGTGTGCAAACCTGGCCAAGAACTACAGGAAACGTATGATCTCTCTAATTGCAAACAAAGGTTTCTGTACCAAATATTAAGTTCTGCTTTTCTGATGTATCAAATACTTATGTCATGCAATAAAATGCAAATTAATTACTTAAAAATCATACAATGTGATTTTCTATATTTTTGTTTTAGATTCTGTCCCTCACAGTCAAAGTGTACCTATGATAAAAATGACAGACCTCTAAATGCTTTATAAGTAGGAAAATCGGCAGTGTATCAAGTACTTGTTCTCCCCACTGTACGTAGTTACATCTCTATGGGTGATACTCTAGTCTACCAGATCCACAATGGCTCCACTCATAGTTTGAGTTTCACACTCAAGGGTGATTGTGAACATCATTACAGCTGCTCTATGTGTGTGTGTGTGACTCACAGATGTTGTTTGTTGTTGCTAGCCAGTTTAACAGCTCTCCACTCATTATGTAACTCCCATGCAGCCATGTCCTTGAGCACGAGGGCTAAGGTTAATTCACTATAAATACAGCACGCCACTGAATGTGATGTTGCACAGAAGTGTGCCTGCTAGCCGTGGGGTCTGTACATTCTGTAGGGTTGTGCGTACAGCACGAGGATGTACCGTGTTCTTTAGCAAGCACCAACATTTACTTGCATTTGTAGACTTATTTCTCTGCTCTCTATTGAAACTCTTTCTGCTCTCTAATAAAACCCACTTTCTGCTCTCTAATAAACCCTCTTTCTGCTCTCTAATAACCCCTCTTTCTGCTCTCTACTAAAACCTCTTTCTGCTCTCAAATAAAACCCTTTCTGCTCTAATTGAACCTCCTTTCTGCTCTCTAATAAAACCCTCTTTCTGCTCTAATTGAACCTCCTTTCTGCTCTCTAATAAAACCCTCTTTCTGCTCTAATTGAATCTCCTTTCTGCTCTTTAATAAACTCTTTCTGCCCTTTAAAAAACATATTTCTGCACTCTAACAAAACCCTCTTACTGCTCTCTAATGAAACCTCTTTGTGCTCTCTAATGAAACCCTCTTTCTGCTCACTAATGAAATCTCTTTCTGCTCTCTAATAAAACCCTCTTTCTGCTCTCTAACAAAACCCTCTTAGTGCTCTCTAATAAAACCTTGTTCTGCTCTCTAATGAAACCTCTTTCTGCTCTCTAATGAAACCCTCTTTCTGCTCTTTAATAAAAGCCTCTTTCTGCTCTCTAATGAAACCCTCTTTCTGCCCTTTAAAAAAACATATTTCTGCACTCTAACAAACCCTCTTACTGCTCTCTAATAAAACCCTCTTTCTGCGCTCTAATGAAACCTCTTTTTGCTCTCTAATTAAATTCCCCTTTCTGCTCTCTTTCTGCTCTCTAATAAAACTATATTTCTGCACTCTAATAAAGCCTATTTCTGCTCTAATGAAACCATCTTTCTGCGCTCTAATTAAACTTATTTATGCTCTCTTTTGAAACCTCTTTATGCTCTCTAATAAACCCTCTTTCTGCTCTCTATTAAAACCTCTTTCTTCGCTCTAATTAAACCTTTCTGTTCTCTAATAAATCCTCTTTCTGCTCTCTAAGGAAACGTCTTTCTGCTCTCAAATTAAACCTCTTTCTGCTCTCTAATGAAACCTCTTTCTGCTCTCTAATAAACATTGTCAGAGAGAATCCTGTTCTTGCCATGTCATGGACATGATAAATGAGGACATTCATATTCAATGATTGAGGGCTTGGTCTTGACCGACAGTCCTATGTGGAAACTGAATATTCTTTATCAAACGATTTAGTCTTCTTAACCTGTTTTATTTTTTTTGCTAAATAGCCCCAATAGCACCGGGGCTGTGTGTGGCTCTGGTAGAAGTAGTACACTATATAGGGAATAGGGTGCCATTGGTGACGAATTCAAATCAAATTTTATTTGTCACACACATGTTTAGCAGCTGTTATTGCGGGTGTAGCGAAATGCTTGTGTTTCTATCTCCAACAGTGCAGTAATATCTAACAAGTAATATCTAACAATTTCGCAACAATACACACATCTAAAGTAAAGGAATGGAATTAAAAATATATATATATATATATTTCTTTCATGGTTTGCTAGTCTGGGTTTGTTGCATTTTTATTTATTTTTAATATTTTCAATGATGTGTTCAAAAAATATAAACTCTCAGAGAACATGTCATTGTCAGCTATGCGTAAATGATTGTAAAGGAGTCAGGTGCAGGAGAGCAGATAAGGGGTAGCCAACGGAGCCTTTTATTTTGGCGAACCAAAAACACACGGCAAAGTGAACACGAAATAACAATACGGGTTAACATAACCCAGCGCAACAGACTAACGTGCGCAATACATGAAACAGAATAAACAATACCACACAAAGACATGGGGGAAACAGAGGCTTAAATACACAATACATAATGAGGGAAATGAGAACCAGGTGTGTGGAAAAACAAGACAAGACAAATGGAAAATGAAAAATGGATCGGCGATGGCTTCGAAGACCGGCGACGGCATTGGCTTTGGCAGAAGTCGTGACAGTCATCAAAAATGGGACATTAAAATTGACTGAGTGCCAAAATCCACAGCCAAGTATTTCTTTACTTGGCGGCAAAGAAAGTCTAAATTATTAAATTAATTTGTCACACCCTGACCATAATTTGCTTTGTACGTTTCTATGTTTTGTTTGGTCAGGGTGTGATCTGAGTGGGCATTCTATGTTGTGTGTCTAGTTTTGTCTGTTTCTGTGTTTGGCCTGATATGGTTCTCAATCAGAGGCAGGTGTTAGTCATTGTCTCTGATTGGTAATCATGTTGAGGTAGCCTGTTTGGTGTTGGGTTTTGTGGGTGATTGTCTCCTGTGTCAGTGTTTGTACCACACAGGACTGGTTTCGGGTTTTCACATTTATTGTTTTGGTAGTTTGTTCATGTATAGTTTTTCTTATTAAAAAACCATGAACTTCAACCACACTGCGTATTGGTCCGTCTCTCCTTCACCGGAAGAAAACCTTTACAGAATCACCCACCACAACAGGATCAAGCGGCGTGGTGACAGGCAGCGGCAGCAGCGCGAGGAGTACTGGACATTTTATTTTTTTACCTGTATTTAACTAGGCAAGTCAGTTAAGAACAAATTCTTATTTTCAATGACAGCCTAGGAACAGTGGGTATACTGCCTGTTCAGGGGCAGAACAACAGATTTGTACCGTGTCTGCTCTGGGGTTTGAACTTGCAACCTTCCGGTTACTAGTCCAACGCTCTAACCACTAGGCTACCCGGTGGGAGGAGGATGAGTTGGATGGAAAAGGACCCTGGGCACAGCCTGGAGAATATCGCCGCCCCAAAGAAGAGCTGGAGGCAGAGAAGGCGTAGAGGCGCTGGTATGAGGAGGCAGCACGGCGGCGTGGATGGAAGCCCGAGAGTCAGCCCCAAAAATTTCTTGGGGGGGCACACAGGAAGTGTGGCGAAGCCAGGTAGGAGACCTGCGCCAACTTCCTGTGCTTACCGGGGGGCTTGAGAGACCGGGCAGGCACCGTGTTATGCTGTGATGCGCACGGTGTCTCCAGTGCAGGTGCATAGCCCGGTGCGGTACATACCAGCTCTGCGTATCGGCCGGGCTAGAGTGGGCATCGAGCTAAGTGCCATGAAGCCGGCTCTACGCATCTGGTCTCCAGTGCGTCTCCTTGTGCCGGCTTACATGGCACCAGCCTTGCGCATGGTGTCCCCGGTTCGCCTGCATAGACCCAGTGCGGGCTATTCCACCTCGCCGCACTGGCAGGGCGACCGGGAACATCCAACCAGGTAAGGTTGGGCAGGCTCGGTGCTCGGTACCACCTCCACGCACCAGCTCTCCGGTGGCAGCCCCCCGCACCAGGCTGTCTCTCCGTCTCATCCCTACAGGTGCTCCCGTCTGTCCTGAGCTGCCGGAGTCTTCCTCCTCGCCAGCGATGCTGGAGTCTCCCGCCTGTTCAGCGCTGCCAGTCTGCAAGGAGCTGCCAGTCTGCAAGGAGCTGCCAGTCTGTAAGGAGCTGCCAGTCTGCAAGGAGCTGCCAGAGCTGCCAGTCTGCACGGAGCTGCCAGAGCTGCCAGTCTGCAAGGAGCTTCCAGTCTGCAAGGAGCTGCCAGAGCCGCCAGTCTGCATGGAGCAGCCAGAGCCGCCAGTCTGCATGGAGCAGCCAGAGCCGCCAGTCTGCATGGAGCAGCCAGAGCCGCCAGTCTGCATGGAGCAGCCAGAGCCGCCAGTCTGCAAGGAGCTGCCAGTCTGTAAGGAGCTGCCAGTCTGCAAGGAGCTGCCAGAGCTGCCAGTCTGCACGGAGCTGCCAGTCTGCAAGGAGCTTCCAGTCTGCAAGGAGCTGCCAGAGGAGTCTGCTGGAGCAGCCAGAGCCGCCAGTCTGCATGGAGCAGCCAGCAGTCTGCATGGAGCAGCCAGAGCCGCCAGTCTGCATGGAGCAGCCAGAGCCGCCAGTCTGCATGGAGCAGCCAGAGCCGCCAGTCTGCATGGAGCAGCCAGAGCCGCCAGTCTGGAGCAGCCAGAGCCGCCAGCTGCATGGAGCAGCATGGAGCAGCCAGAGCCGCCAGTCTGCATGGAGCAGCCAGAGCCGCCAGTCTGCATGGAGCAGGAGCAGCCATGGAGAGCCGCCAGTCTGCATGGAGCAGCCAGAGCCGCCAGTCTGCCGCCAGTCTGCATGGAGCAGCCAGAGCCGGCAGTCTGCATGGAGCAGCCAGAGCCGCCAGTCTGCATGGAGCAGCCAGAGCCGCCAGTCTGCATGGAGCAGCCAGAGCCGCCAGTCTGCATGGAGCAGCCAGAGCCGCCAGTCAGCATGGAGCAGCGAGAGCCGCCAGTCAGCATGGAGCAGCGAGAGCCGCCAGTCAGCATGGAGCAGCCAGAGCCGCCAGTCAGCCAGGATCTGCCAGAGCAGCCAGTCAGCCAGGATATGCCAGAGCAGCCAGGTTCTGCCAGAACCGCCATTCAGCCAGGATCCGCCAGAGCAGCCAGGATCTGCCAGAGTCGTCAGCCAGTACGGAGCTGCCCCTCTGTCCCGAGCTGCCCCTCTGTCCCGAGCTGCCCCTCTGTCCCGAGCTGCCCCTCTGTCCCGAGCTGCCCCTCTGTCCCGAGCTGCCCCTCTGTCCCGAGCTGCCCCTCTGTCCCGAGCTGCCCCTCTGTCCAGTGGGGTCATTTTTAAGGGTTGCCATGGTTAGGAGGCCACGGAAGCGGACAATGTGGCGGACTAAGACTATGGTGAAGTGCACCAGAGCCGCCACCGCGGACAGATGCCCACCCAGACCCTCCCCAATAGGTTCAGGTTTTGCGGCCGGAGTCCGCACCTTGGGGGGGGGGGTACTGTCACCCTGACCATAGTTTGCTATGGATGTTTCTATGTTTTGTTTGGCCAGGGTGTGATCTGAGTGGGCATTCTATGGTGTGTGTCTAGTTTGTCTGTTTCTGTGTTTGGCCTGATATGGTTCTCAATCAGAGGCAGGTGTTAGTCATTGTCTCTGATTGGGAACCATATTTAAGTAGCCTGTTTGGTGTTGGGTTTTGTGGGTGATTGTCTCCTGTGTCAGTGTTTGTACCACACGGGACTAGTTTCGGGTTTTCACATTTATTGTTTTGGTCGTTTGTTCATGTATAGTTTTTCTTATTAAAAAACATGAACTTCAACCACGCTGCGTATTGGTCCGCCTCTCCTTCACCGGAAGAAAACCTTTACATAATTACTATTATTAATTATTTCATACCTGTACAGCTGTTCAGAACAACAATTAAATGTAGCTGAAGTTATGAAGAATTAAATTGTAAAACGTAATATGGTGTTACTGTAGTGAGAAACTGTGCGTGACAGATATCTATAAGCCAAATTTTGGTGTCCCCCTCAGCCTCTGGCCTGGAGACAACAATCACATCATTTTTTTTCAGTCTGTCCTGTAGGGTAATGTCTTCAGTCTGTCTCGTAGGGTTACGTCTTCAGTCTGTCTCGTAGGGTTACGTCTTCAGTCTGTCCCGTGGGGTAACGTCTTCAGTCTGTCCTGTGGGGTAACGGCTTCAGTCTGTCCCGTAGGGTAACGTCTTCAGTCTGTCCCGTGGGGTAACATCTTCAGTCTGTCCCGTAGGGTAACGTCTCCGGCGTGTCCCGTGGGGTCACGTCTCCTGCGTGTCCCGTGGGGTCACGTCTCCGGCGTGTCCCGTGGGGTCACGTCTCCGGCGTGTCCAGTGGGGTATCGTCTCCGGCGTGTCCCGTGGGGTATCGTCTCCGGCGTGTCCCGTGGGGTATCGTCTCCGGCGTGTCCCGTGGGGTATCGTCTCCGGCGTGTCCCGTGGGGTAACGTCTTCGGCGTGTCCCGTGGGGTAACGTCTTCGGCGTGTCCCGTGGGATATCGTCTCCGGCGTGTCCCGTAGGGTATCGACTTCGGCCTGTCCCGTAGGGTTACATCTTCAGCAGCCAGCTCTAGGCTGTGTGTTGTTCCCTCTTCTCTAGAAGAGGCACCGGGGCTGTGTGTGTGTTACATGCGTGCCTGTGTGTCTGCTTGCCTGCCTGCGGGTGTGCGTGCCTGTGTTTAGGAGATGCCTGTTAGTGATGACTCATACAACATATCTCTATATGTGCATGTCATGTATCCTCCATTTCACAAATCCGTCCTCCTCCTCTTCCTCCTCTTCCTGCAGAGATTGTGATTACAGGGAAGGGAACTAGGGCAGGGAAGAGAGAAGGGTAGCTAGGAAGATAATCCCTGGCACAGGACTCATTACTGGCTGTAGGTCTGGGCACCCGTGTATGCTACTGGATAATGTGGACTTATATCTGTGACAGCTGAGCAGTCTCTTGCAGCAGAGGTAGCAGAGTTTGTGGGGGATTGAGAGAAGAGATGACAGAGGAGAGAGAGAGAGAGATACACATGAGAGAGGGAGATACGAGAGAGAGATACGAGAGAGAGAGAGAGAGAGAAAGAAACAGAGCAGAGTGAAAGAGAGAGAGATACGAGAGAGATGCAAGAGTGAGAGATATGAGAGAGAGAGAGAGATTTCCCTAGGCTTTAAGCCTCCAGATCAGCATTACTCTGTTATATTGGTAATGAAAATAGCTCTCTCTCTCCCTCTTTTCTATCTCTCTTTCCTTCTCTTTCCATCTCTCTCTCCCGCTTCCGCCCCACGTCACACTCTACCCAAAGTGAAGCCATTAAGACCTGGGGGCCATCTGTTAAGGCAGCCCCTTGTATTTAGCCCTAGTGTAAGTGCATGCATGTTTTTAATAAATTCCTCTGTCGTAACTGTGTAATCTTTATTACCACTCTGTTCTACATGTCAGGGCCACCGGAGACCAGCTAGTACATGTATTTCAGCAAAGTGCTTTGCCTTGCTTGTATGCTTAGGCTAGCGATGAACGGCTGCAACAATAGCACTCAGTTTTAATTGTGTTTTAATATGCATAGAAGCCATTGTGATGGCTGTTGTTGAAGACATAATAAGACAAAAGACCTGGGCTAACTTTGGATACGTGGAAGCGGATCTCGGGTTGACTACACTGCAACTTCTCAGAAAGCCCCAGAAGGATTTACATCTCACTTTAAAAGCCTACCCCAGTGAAACTATTGATGTGCAATACTGTGCAACTCTGATTTGGAGACTTCAATTTAGTTCAATGGCACTGTACAATGTCCATCTGAAATATTTCAGGCTTTAGTTCACCAGAAATATCGGAACGGTATCTAATGATAATAGCCGCAAGACTGCCAGGATCTGCCAGAGTCGTCAGCCAGTACGGAGCTGCCCCTCTGTCCCGAGCTGCCCCTCTCTCCCGAGCTGCCCCTCTGTCCCGAGCTGCCCCTCTGTCCCGAGCTGCCCCTCTGTCCAGTGGGGTCATTTTTAAGGGTCGCCGTGGTTAGGAGGCCACGGAAGCGGACAATGTGGCGGACTAAGACTATGGTGAAGTGGGGGCCACGTCCAGCACCAGAGCCGCCACCGCGGACAGATGCCCACCCAGACCCTCCCCAATGGGTTCAGGTTTTGCGGCCGGAGTCCGCACCTTGGGGGGGGGGGGTACTGTCACCCTGACCATAGTTTGCTTTGGATGTTTCTATGTTTTGTTTGGCCAGGGTGTGATCTGAGTGGGCATTCTATGGTGTGTGTCTAGTTTGTCTGTTTCTGTGTTTGGCCTGATATGGTTCTCAATCAGAGGCAGGTGTTAGTCATTGTCTCTGATTGGGAACCATATTTAAGTAGCCTGTTTGGTGTTGGGTTTTGTGGGTGATTGTCTCCTGTGTCAGTGTTTGTACCACACGGGACTAGTTTCGGGTTTTCACATTTATTGTTTTGGTCGTTTGTTCATGTATAGTTTTTCTTATTAAAAAACATGAACTTCAACCACGCTGCGTATTGGTCCGCCTCTCCTTCACCGGAAGAAAACCTTTACATAATTACTATTATTAATTATTTCATACCTGTACAGCTGTTCAGAACAACAATTAAATGTAGCTGAAGTTATGAAGAATTAAATTGTAAAACGTAATATGGTGTTACTGTAGTGAGAAACTGTGCGTGACAGATATCTATAAGCCAAATGTTGGTGTCCCCCTCAGCCTCTGGCCTGGAGACAACAATCACATCATTTTTTTTCAGTCTGTCCTGTAGGGTAATGTCTTCAGTCTGTCTCGTAGGGTTACGTCTTCAGTCTTTCTCGTAGGGTTACGTCTTCAGTCTGTCTGATGGCTGTTGTTGAAGACATAATAAGGCAAAAGACCTGGGCTAACTTTGGATACGTGGAAGCGGATCTCGGGTTGACTACACTGCAACTTCTCAGAAAGCCCCAGAAGGATTTACATCTCACTTTAAAAGCCTACCCCAGTGAAACTATTGATGTGCAATACTGTGCAACTCTGATTTGGAGACTTCAATTTAGTTCAATGGCACTGTACAATGTCCATCTGAAATATTTCAGGCTTTAGTTCACCAGAAATATCGGAACGGTATCTAATGATAATAGCCACAAGACTGATTTCTATGACTTCACACTGCATCTATGCCACCATAAAGATAACCATTGGTCAGTTTCTATGGAAGACCGGGTGTATTAGGAATCATTCACTGATATGTACCTGACGAAAACGGGGACCGGCAAACAATGTAGAGACCACAGCCCCGTCACCCAGGTAATTGAAAGCTCTCAGGTAATGTACTTAAACCCGGTTAACTCCCGTCTCACCATAACAGTATGGGTGCTGCAACAGCAGCCAGTCTGTCTCCAGACCTTTTCCCTCCAGGGGTTAATCGACTTCATTGGCCAGGCATGTTTCAGCAAAGTGCTGGATCAACAGCCGGTCTCCTGAGCCGTTGAGTCGGATCACAGAGGGCCTGGTTGGCTTTTGTCGGAGGATCTCAACTTAAATCAGACGGTGTGCTGGCCAAAGGGGGTTACACTCCGCTGACTGGAAAGATCAATGCCCATACTTGTCACCTTTTCAATCCACTTTGAGTTTTTCGCGGGAAGGAACAGTAACAGGGAAAGGGAGATGACGTCATTTGCTCTGGAACACTGTTCTTAGGTACAGCACAGTCATTCAGTGTCTGGTTCTTAAATCACAGACGTGCCACAGACTGGACAGAAACAGGCGGTTAGCACTGTGATTGTGCTTTGCAGACCCGGGTTTCCAGCGCACAATGATTGTGTTAGCCTGCCGAGTCAAAGACCAGTCATTGCAAAGAAATGTCTTACAATTGTACAGTTGTAAGACATTTCTGTTGCAACCTCGGACAACATTTGTTCAGGAGCCCAATTCCCCATTCAACCACTGGCGAAATCCCCTCACAATGATCTCAAACTGTGTTTCTAATACACAATGAAATTGAACACAGACTAACCCTTGCTAATCAGGAAACATTTGGGTATGTTGTGGTGGACTGTCATTACAATTTCTTCACTGGAACCTGGTAAAATGATGTTTGTAGTGTAGCTAGTCCCTGAATTCACTGTCAGCATGCAGTCAAGTGCTCTCAAATCAAATCCAGATGTCGACAGTAGATGGGGGTTGTATTCATAACATTGCTAAGTTAGCTAGCTAACATACATTTTGAGAAAACAAGTTATATTAAGTGGCTAGCTAGCGTTAGCAACGTTTGGTGGTCAATGAGACCGAGAGCTATCTAACCATCTGAACTAGCAAACAATGTAACAAAGGTATCATTTCAGATTCGAAAAATGCTTAATCAACATATTTCTGAAATCATAGTAGCTAGTACTCCTGGTGCACTGTTAAATTGAGCTATTTAATCATATATATTTTTAACAAAATGCTGTTTTTGCATAGCCCTCACTGGCTTTCATGCGATTTAAACGTGAGCTTGTCCGAGGGGTTGCTCAACGACAGATGTTATCCATTGGGGCCGGGTTTAGCGAAGGGTCAATTGAAAGGGAACAGTTTTGAGATTATGGGGAAATTATTAGACCAAAGGTGACGACAACAGTTCATCTGACACAAGACTGAACATTACCCTGTCTATTGTCAACATGACTAGCTAAGTTATAAAATACTATATTACATTGTTATGCTTTTACAATGCAATTCATGGAAACAGATCATTTTGTTGCGCATAGAAATGAGTCATGAGTGCAAACTTCTTGAAACTCCCCATCCCGGATCCGGGATCGTGAATAAAGCCTCGGGCTCATTAGCATAACGCAACGTTAACGATTTCTGAAAATCGCAAATAAAATGAAAATAATGCGCCTGCTCTAAAGCTTAGCCTTTTCTTAACAACACTGTCATCTCAGATTTTCAAAATATGCTTTTGAACCATAGCTATTCACTAATTTGTGTAAGAGTATGCTAAGCTAGCTTAGCATTTTGAGTAGCATTTAGCACGCAACATTTTCACAAAAACCAGATAACCAAATAAATAAAATCAGTTACCTTTGAAGAGCTTCGGATGTTTTCAATGAGGAGACTCTCAGTTACATAGCAAATGTTCAGTTTTTCCTGAAAGCATCTTTGTGTAGGAGAAATCGCTCCGTTTTGTACATCACATTTGGCTACCGAAACGAACCGAAAATTCAGTCACCTACAATGTCAAACTTTTTCCGAATTAACTCCATAATATCGACCGAAACATGGCAAACGTTGTTTGGAATCAATCCTCAAGGTGTTTTTTCACATATCTCTTCATTGATATATCGTTCGTGGAAGCCTGCTTTCTTCTCTGAATTCCATGGAAAAATACTTGCAGCTGAGGTTTGCGCACCAATTTCGGCGCAGGACACCGGGCGGACACCTGGTAAATGTGGTCTCTTATGGTCAATCTTCCAATGATATGCCTACAAATACGTCACAATGCTGCAGACACCTTGGGGAAACGACAGAAAGGGCAGACTCATTCCTCTCGCATTCACAGCCATATAAGGAGACAATGGAAAACGGAGCCTCAAAAATCCTGCTCATTTCCTGGATGCCGTTTCATCTTGGTTTTGCCTGTAGCTCACGTTCTAGGGCACGCACAGAGAATATCTTTGCAGTTCTGGAAACGTCAGTGTTTTCTTTCCAAAGCTACCAATTATATGCATAGTAGAGCATCTTTTTGTGACAAAATATTGCGCTTAAAACGGGCACGTCTTTTTATCCAAAAATTATATAGCGCCCCCAGAGTTTCAAGATTAAGGTGCGTTTCTTTACAATAGACAAACATAGGCTCAATCTGTTCAGAACAACCCAGGGTATCTGTCACGTTGGTATAAAGGGATCAGGAGACAGGTGCAGGAATGCGTATTATTATTTTTTTTATTGACCCAAATTACAGCGCGCCATGTAAAGGCACGGGGACGAAGACCAAACAAACACGTATACAAAACACAGGGTTGAAACCCAAACAAAAGAGCGAGCAGTACCTTGAATAAACACACCGGGGCGAGACCCGTAACAGACACGCACACAATGATACCACACCTAATGAGACCCGTAACAGACACGTACACAATGATACCGCACTTAATGAGACCCGTAACAGACACGCACACAATTATACCACACTGGATGAGACCCGTAACAGACACGCACACAATGATACCACACCTAATGAGACCCGTAACAGACACGCACACAATGATACCACACCTAATGAGACCCGTAACAGACACGCACACAATGATACCACACCTAATGAGACCCGTAACAGACACGCACACAATGATACACGCACACAAAACATCTTCCGGCGCCGACAGTTTTTTTTATTTTTTTTACGTGTTATTTCTTACATTAGTACCCCAGGTCATCTTAGGTTTCATTACATACAGTTGAGAAGAACTACTGAATATAAGAGCAGCGTCAACTCACCATCAGTACGACCAAGAATATGACTTTCGCGAAGCGGAACCTGTGTTCTGCCTTTCACCCAGGACAACGGAATGGATCCCAGCCGGCGACCCAAAAAACCAACTTCGTAAAAGAGGGAAACGAAGCGGTCTTCTGGTCAGACTCCGGAGACGGGCACATCGTGCACCACTCCCTAGTATACTTCTCGCCAATGTCCAGTCTCTTGACAACAAGGTTGATGAAATCCGAGCAAGGGTAGCATTCCGGAGGGACATCAGAGACTGTAACGTTCTTTGCTTCACGGAAACATGGCTCACTGGAGAGACGCTATCGGAGTCGGTGCAGCCAGCTGGTTTCTCCACGCATCGCGCCGACAGAAACACACATCTTTCTGGTAAGAAGAGGAGCGGGGGCGTATGCCTTATGGCTAACGAGACGTGGTGTAATCACAAAAACATACAGGAACTCAAATCCTTCTGGTCACCTGATTTAGAATTCCTCACAATCAAATGTCGACCGCATTATCTACCAAGGGAATTCTCTTCGATTATAATCACAGCCGTATATATTCCCCCCCAAGCAGACACATGGATGGCTCTGAACGGACTTTATTTGACTCTTTGCAAACTGGAATCCATACATCCTGAGGCTGTATTCATTGTCGCTGGGGATTTTAACAAGGCTAATCTGAAAACAAGACTCCCTAAATTGTATCAGCATATCGATTGCGCAACCAGGGCTGGCAAAACCTTGGATCATTGCCATTCTAACTTCCGTGATGCATATAAGGCCCTGCCCCGCCCTCCTTTCGGAAAAGCTGACCACGACTCCATCTTGTTGATCCCTGCCTACAGACAGAAACTAAAACAAGAAGCTCCCACGCTGAGGTCTGTCCAACGCTGGTACGACCAATCTGATTCAACACTCCAAGACTGCTTCCATCACGTGGACTGGGATATGTTTCGTATTGCGTCAGACAACAACATTGACGAATACGCTGATTCAGTGTGCGAGTTCATTAGAACGTGCGTTGAAGATGTCATTCCCATAGCAACGATTAAAACATTCCCAAACCAGAAATCGTGGATTGATGGCAGCATTCGCATGAAACTGAAAGCGCGAACCACTGCTTTTAATCAGGGCAAGGTGACCGGAAACATGACCGAATACAAACAGTGCAGCTATTCCCTCCGCAAGGCAATCAAACAAGCTAAGCGTCAGTATAGAGACAAAGTATAATCTCAATTCAACGGCTCAGACACAAGAGATATGTGGCAGGGTCTACAGTCAATCACGGATTACAAAAAGAAAACCAGCCCCGTCACGGACCAGGATGTCTTGCTCCCAGGCAGACTAAATAACTTTTTTGCCCGCTTTGAGGACAATACAGTGCCACTGACACGGCCTGCAACGAAAACATGCGGACTCTCCTTCACTGCAGCCGAGGTGAGGAAAACATTTAAACGGGTTAACCCTCGCAAGGCTGCAGGCCCAGACGGCATCCCCAGCCGCGCCCTCAGAGCATGCGCAGACCAGCTGGCTGGTGTGTTTACGGACATATTCAATCAATCCCTATCCCAGTCTGCTGTTCCCACATGCTTCAAGAGGGCCACCATTGTTCCTGTTCCCAAGAAAGCTAAGGTAACTGAGCTAAACAACTACCGCCCCGTAGCACTCACTTCCGTCATCATGAAGTGCATTGAAAGACTAGTCAAGGACCATATCACCTCCACCCTACCTGACACCCTAGACCCACTCCAATTTGCTTACCGCCCAAATAGGTCCACAGACGATGCAATCTCAACCACACTGCACACTGCCCTAACCCATCTGGACAAGAGGAATACCTATGTGAGAATGCTGTTCATTGACTACAGCTCGGCATTTAACACCATAGTACCCTCCAAGCTCGAGACCCTGGGTCTCGACACCGCCCTTTGCAACTGGGACCGCCCTGTGCAACTTTGGACTTCCTGACGGGCCGCCCCCAGGTGGTGAGGGGAGGCAACAACATTTACACCCCGCTGATCCTCAACACTGTGGCCCCACAAGGGTGCGTTCTGAGCCCTCTCCTGTACTCTCTGTTCACCCACGACTGCGTGGCCACACACGCTTCCAACTCAATCATCAAGTTTGCGGACGACACAACAGTGGTAGGCTTGATTACCAACAACGACGAGACGGCCTACAGGGAGGAGGTGAGGGCCCTCTGAGTGTGGTGTCAGGAAAATAACCTCACACTCAACGTCAACAAAACTAAGGAGATGATTGTGGACTTCAGGAAACAGCAGAGGGAACACCCCCCTATCCACATCCATGGAACAGGAGTGGAGAGGGTAGTAAGTTAAGTTCCTTGGCATACACATCACAGACAAACTGAATTGGTCCACCCACACAGACAGCATCGTGAAGAAGGCGCAGCAGCGCCTCTTCAACCTCAGGAGGCTGAAGAAATTTGTCTTATCACCAAAAGCACTCACAAACGTCTACAGATGCACAATCGAGAGCATCCTGGCGGGCTGTATCACCGCCTGGTACGGCAACTTCTCCGCCCACAACCGTAAGGCTCTCCAGAGGGTAGTGAGGTCTGTACAATGCATCACTGGGGGCAAACTACCTGCCCTCCAGGACACCTACACCACCCGATGTTACAGGAAGGCCATAAAGATCATCAAGGACAACAACCACCCGAGCCACTGCCTGTTCACCCCGCTATCATCCAGAAGGCGAGGTCAGTACAGGTGCATCAAAGCTGGGACCAAGAGACTGAAAAACAGCTTCTATCTCAAGGCCATCAGACTGTTAAACAGCCACCACTAACATTGAGTGGCTGCTGCCAACACACTGACTCAACTCCAGCCACTTTAATAATGGGAATTGATGGGAAATTATGTAAAATATATCACTAGCCACTTTAAACAATGCTACCTAATATAATGTTTACATACCCTACATTATTCATCTCATATGTATACGTATATACTGTACTCTATATCATCTACTGCATCTTTATGTAATACATGTATCACTAGCCACTTTAACTATGCCACTTTGTTTACATACTCATCTCATATGTATATACTGTACTCGATACCATCTACTGTATCTTGCCTATGCTGCTCTGTACCATCACTCATTCATATTTCTTTATGTACATATTCTTTATCCCATTACACTTGTGTGTATAAGACAGTAGTTTTGGAATTGTTAGTTAGATTACTTGTTGGTTATTACTGCATTGTCGGAACTAGAAGCACAAGCATTTCGCTACACTCGCATTAACATCTGCTAACCATGTGTATGTGACAAATAAGATTTGATTTAATTTTGATACCACACTGGATGAGACCCGTAACAGACACGCACACAATGATACCACACTAGATGAGACCCGTAACAGACACACACAATGATACCACACTGGATGAGACCCGTAATCATCTGTGCGCGATACAAGCAGTACGAAAGCCAAAGCAACAAAGCATAGGTACTCACACGACTAACGGACATTGGAACAGTAATCGACCGACGAAATGGAGAACAGAGGGCACATTTATACGATACACAATCAGTGGGAATGGGGACCAGGTGTGCATAATGACATAACTCCCGGATGTCATCTTGTAACTGTATATCAAACATAGTGATTGTAAAAGCTGACACATAAATATGAGTTTTATGATATGGAAATGTGAAGTGCAAATTTGGACAGGTGTTTGGCTTGCTTGTATGACATCAAAGTGGTATTTATTATAATCCTCCATGTCTCATCTTTCAAAATTCATAGTCCTCTTAATGTACAACATTTGCCTCACTCGGGAAAACAAAAAAGTTACCCAATTAGCGGGAGGTATGGGTGCGAGGTGCTCCAATTCAGGTTAAAAAGTTGGTTTGGAGTGTATGTTAAGACAAAGTTGTCAGCCATATTGTGAGAATTATATAATGATGGGCCTATCCTTAATAAAAGCACAGGCTGTATAGAGGCACAGAGTTCTACAGTCATTTTCCCCAAAATTAATAATGAAGTGTCTCGATATTCTGATGCCACTAATGATTATTAATGGCGCTATTTAAAACGTAATAAAGAGATAATTGCAGTGGTACTCTGACATTTCACAACCCTCTCTGCATATTTCTCCCCTTCACACGATTAAATGTACAAAAAAGAAAAACCCTCAAACAGCGAAGATCCATCTGCCTCTGAAAAGCCCCAATTATTGTTAGTTTAGGCATTTCATCTACAGCCCGCTATTTATTTATTTCCCCTGGTTATAATATATTTAATGGAAGCATATTGATGTAAGCTGCTCTGCCATTACATCATAGTCTCTTTAAAACGAAGGCTTGAAATGGCCACCAGTTGGGAGGCAAGAGGAGGAGGAAAGAAAACAGCATGTAAAGAATGAGTTCTATAAGATTAACGACACGTTTCTAGTCAAGCCCCCTGACTATGAGGGGATGAATCCTAGTCAAGCCCCCTGACTATGAGGGGATAAATCCTAGTCAAGCCCCCTGACTATGAGGGGATGAATCCTAGTCAAGCCCCCTGACTATGAGGGGATGAATCCTAGTCAAGCCCCCTGACTATGAGGGGATGAATCCTAGTCAAGCCCCCTGACTATGAGGCTATAAATCCTAGTCAAGCCCCCTGACTATGAGGGGATAAATCCTAGTCAAGCCCCCTGACTATGAGGGGATAAATCCTAGTCAAGCCCCCTGACTATGAGGGGATAAATCCTAGTCAAGCCCCCTGACTATGAGGCTATAAATCCTAGTCAAGCCCCCTGACTATGAGGTGATGAATCCTAGTCAAGCCCCCTGACTATGAGGGGATAAATCCTAGTCAAGCCCCCTGACTATGAGGTGATGAATCCTAGTCAAGCCCCCTGACTATGAGGCTATAAATCCTAGTCAAGCCCCCTGACTATGAGGTGATGAATCCTAGTCAAGCCCCCTGACTATGAGGGGATAAATCCTAGTCAAGCCCCCTGACTATGAGGGGATGAATCCTAGTCAAGCCCCCTGACTATGAGGCTATAAATCCTAGTCAAGCCCCCTGACTATGAGGGGATGAATCCTAGTCAAGCCCCCTGACTATGAGGCTATAAATCCTAGTCAAGCCCCCCGACTATGAGGCTATAAATCCTAGTCAAGCCCCCTGACTATGAGGGGATAAATCCTAGTCAAGCCCCCTGACTATGAGGCTATAAATCCTAGTCAAGCCCCCTGACTATGAGGGGATAAATCCTAGTCAAGCCCCCTGACTATGAGGGGATAAATCCTAGTCAAGCCCCCTGACTATGAGGCTATAAATCCTAGTCAAGCCCCCTGACTATGAGGGGATAAATCCTAGTCAAGCCCCCTGACTATGAGGCTATAAATCCTAGTCAAGCCCCCTGACTATGAGGGGATAAATCCTAGTCAAGCCCCCTGTCTATGAGGGTATAAATCCTAGTCAAGCCCCCTGACTATGAGGGGATAAATCCTAGTCAAGCCCCCTGACTATGAGGCTATAAATCCTAGTCAAGCCCCCTGACTATGAGGGGATAAATCCTAGTCAAGCCCCCTGACTATGAGGCTATAAATCCTAGTCAAGCCCCCTGACTATGAGGGGATAAATCCTAGTCAAGCCCCCTGTCTATGAGGGTATAAATCCTAGTCAAGCCCCCTGACTATGAGGGGATAAATCCTAGTCAAGCCCCCTGTCTATGAGGCTATAAATCCTAGTCAAGCCCCCTGACTATGAGGTGATAAATCCTAGTCAAGCCCCGTGACTATGAGGGGATAAATCCTAGTCAAGCCCCCTGACTATGAGGTGATAAATCCTAGTCAAGCCCCCTGACTATGAGGGGATAAATCCTAGTCAAGCCCCCTGACTATGAGGGGATAAATCCTAGTCAAGCCCCCTGACTATGAGGGGATAAATCCTAGTCAAGCCCCCTGACTATGAGGCTATAAATCCTAGTCAAGCCCCTGACTATGAGGGGATAAATCCTAGTCAAGCCCCCTGACTATGAGGGGATAAATCCTAGTCAAGCCCCTGACTATGAGGCTATAAATCCTAGTCAAGCCCCCTGACTATGAGGGGATAAATCCTAGTCAAGCCCCCTGACTATGAGGCTATAAATCCTAGTCAAGCCCCCTGACTATGAGGGGATAAATCCTAGTCAAGCCCCTGACTATGAGGCTATAAATCCTAGTCAAGCCCCTGACTATGGGGATAAATCCTAGTCAAGCCCCCTGACTATGAGGCTATAAATCCTAGTCAAGCCCCCTGACTATGAGGGGATAAATCCTAGTCAAGCCCCCTGACTATGAGGCTATAAATCCTAGTCAAGCCCCCTGACTATGAGGGGATAAATCCTAGTCAAGCCCCCTGTCTATGAGGGTATAAATCCTAGTCAAGCCCCCTGACTATGAGGGGATAAATCCTAGTCAAGCCCCCTGACTATGAGGCTATAAATCCTAGTCAAGCCCCCTGACTATGAGGGGATAAATCCTAGTCAAGCCCCCTGACTATGAGGCTATAAATCCTAGTCAAGCCCCTGACTATGAGGCTATAAATCCTAGTCAAGCCCCCTGACTATGAGGATAAATCCTAGTCAAGCCCCCTGACTATGAGGCTATAAATCCTAGTCAAGCCCCCTGACTATGAGGGGATAAATCCTAGTCAAGCCCCCTGACTATGAGGGGATAAATCCTAGTCAAGCCCCCTGACTATGAGGCTATAAATCCTAGTCAAGCCCCCTGACTATGAGGGGATAAATCCTAGTCAAGCCCCCTGACTATGAGGCTATAAATCCTAGTCAAGCCCCCTGACTATGAGGGGATAAATCCTAGTCAAGCCCCCTGTCTATGAGGTATAAATCCTAGTCAAGCCCCCTGACTATGAGGGGATAAATCCTAGTCAAGCCCCCTGACTATGAGGTGATAAATCCTAGTCAAGCCCCCTGACTATGAGGCTATAAATCCTAGTCAAGCCCCCTGACTATGAGGGGATAAATCCTAGTCAAGCCCCCTGTCTATGAGGGTATAAATCCTAGTCAAGCCCCCTGACTATGAGGGGATAAATCCTAGTCAAGCCCCCTGACTATGAGGGGATAAATCCTAGTCAAGCCCCCTGACTATGAGGGGATAAATCCTAGTCAAGCCCCCTGACTATGAGGGGATAAATCCTAGTCAAGCCCCCTGACTATGAGGTGATAAATCCTAGTCAAGCCCCCTGACTATGAGGCTATAAATCCTAGTCAAGCCCCTGACTATGAGGGGATAAATCCTAGTCAAGCCCCCTGACTATGAGGGGATAAATCCTAGTCAAGCCCCCTGACTATGAGGGGATAAATCCTAGTCAAGCCCCCTGACTATGAGGGGATAAATCCTAGTCAAGCCCCCTGACTATGAGGGGATAAATCCTAGTCAAGCCCCCTGACTATGAGGCTATAAATCCTAGTCAAGCCCCCTGACTATGAGGGGATAAATCCTAGTCAAGCCCCCTGACTATGAGGCTATAAATCCTAGTCAAGCCCCCTGACTATGAGGGGATAAATCCTAGTCAAGCCCCCTGACTATGAGGCTATAAATCCTAGTCAAGCCCCCTGACTATGAGGGGATAAATCCTAGTCAAGCCCCCTGACTATGAGGCTATAAATCCTAGTCAAGCCCCCTGACTATGAGGGGATAAATCCTAGTCAAGCCCCCTGACTATGAGGCTATAAATCCTAGTCAAGCCCCCTGACTATGAGGGGATAAATCCTAGTCAAGCCCCCTGACTATGAGGCTATAAATCCTAGTCAAGCCCCTGACTATGAGGGGATAAATCCTAGTCAAGCCCCCTGTCTATGAGGGTATAAATCCTAGTCAAGCCCCCTGACTATGAGGGGATAAATCCTAGTCAAGCCCCCTGACTATGAGGTGATAAATCCTAGTCAAGCCCCCTGACTATGAGGGGATAAATCCTAGTCAAGCCCCCTGACTATGAGGGGATAAATCCTAGCCAAGCCCCCTGACTATGAGGTGATAAATCCTAGTTAAGCCCCCTGACTATGAGGCTATAAATCCTAGTCAAGCCCCCTGACTATGAGGGGATAAATCCTAGTCAAGCCCCCTGACTATGAGGGGATAAATCCTAGTCAAGCCCCCTGACTATGAGGGGATAAATCCTAGTCAAGCCCCTGACTATGAGGGGATAAATCCTAGTCAAGCCCCCTGACTATGAGGGGATAAATCCTAGTCAAGCCCCCTGACTATGAGGTGATAAATCCTAGTCAAGCCCCCTGACTATGAGGCTATAAATCCTAGTCAAGCCCCCTGACTATGAGGGGATAAATCCTAGTCAAGCCCCCTGACTATGAGGGGATAAATCCTAGTCAAGCCCCCTGACTATGAGGGGATAAATCCTAGTCAAGCCCCCTGACTATGAGGGGATAAATCCTAGTCAAGCCCCCTGACTATGAGGGGATAAATCCTAGTCAAGCCCCCTGACTATGAGGCTATAAATCCTAGTCAAGCCCCCTGACTATGAGGGGATAAATCCTAGTCAAGCCCCTGACTATGAGGCTATAAATCCTAGTCAAGCCCCCTGACTATGAGGGGATAAATCCTAGTCAAGCCCCCTGACTATGAGGCTATAAATCCTAGTCAAGCCCCCTGACTATGAGGGGATAAATCCTAGTCAAGCCCCCTGACTATGAGGCTATAAATCCTAGTCAAGCCCCCTGACTATGAGGGGATAAATCCTAGTCAAGCCCCCTGACTATGAGGCTATAAATCCTAGTCAAGCCCCCTGACTATGAGGGGATAAATCCTAGTCAAGCCCCCTGACTATGAGGCTATAAATCCTAGTCAAGCCCCCTGACTATGAGGGGATAAATCCTAGTCAAGCCCCCTGTCTATGAGGGTATAAATCCTAGTCAAGCCCCCTGACTATGAAGGGATAAATCCTAGTCAAGCCCCCTGACTATGAGGTGATAAATCCTAGTCAAGCCCCCTGACTATGAGGGGATAAATCCTAGTTAAGCCCCCTGACTATGAGGTGATAAATCCTAGTTAAGCCCCCTGACTATGAGGCTATAAATCCTAGTCAAGCCCCTGACTATGAGGGGATAAATCCTAGTCAAGCCCCCTGACTATGAGGCTATAAATCCTAGTCAAGCCCCCTGACTATGAGGGGATAAATCCTAGTCAAGCCCCCTGACTATGAGGCTATAAATCCTAGTCAAGCCCCTGACTATGAGGGGATAAATCCTAGTCAAGCCCCCTGACTATGAGGCTATAAATCCTAGTCAAGCCCCCTGACTATGAGGGGATAAATCCTAGTCAAGCCCCCTGACTATGAGGCTATAAATCCTAGTCAAGCCCCCTGACTATGAGGGGATAAACTAGTCAAGCCCCCTGTCTATGAGGGTATAAATCCTAGTCAAGCCCCTGACTATGAAGGGATAAATCCTAGTCAAGCCCCTGACTATGAGGTGATAAATCCTAGCCAAGCCCCTGACTATGAGGTGATAAATCCTAGTTAAGCCCCCTGACTATGAGGCTATAAATCCTAGTCAAGCCCCCTGACTATGAGGGGATAAATCCTAGTCAAGCCCCCTGACTATGAGGGGATAAATCCTAGTCAAGCCCCCTGACTATGAGGGGATAAATCCTAGTCAAGCCCCCTGACTATGAGGGGATAAATCCTAGTCAAGCCCCCTGACTATGAGGGGATAAATCCTAGTCAAGCCCCCTGACTATGAGGTGATAAATCCTAGTCAAGCCCCCTGACTATGAGGCTATAAATCCTAGTCAAGCCCCCTGACTATGAGGGGATAAATCCTAGTCAAGCCCCCTGACTATGAGGCTATAAATCCTAGTCAAGCCCCCTGACTATGAGGGGATAAATCCTAGTCAAGCCCCCTGACTATGAGGTGATAAATCCTAGTCAAGCCCCCTGACTATGAGGCTATAAATCCTAGTCAAGCCCCCTGACTATGAGGTGATAAATCCTAGTCAAGCCTCCCGACTATGAGGCTATAAATCCTAGTCAAGCCCCCTGACTATGAGGGGATAAATCCTAGTCAAGCCCCCTGACTATGAGGCTATAAATCCTAGTCAAGCCCCCTGACTATGAGGTGATAAATCCTAGTCAAGCCTCCCGACTATGAGGCTATAAATCCTAGTCAAGCCCCCTGACTATGAGGGGATAAATCCTAGTCAAGCCCCCTGACTATGAGGTGATAAATCCTAGTCAAGCCCCCTGACTATGAGGCTATAAATCCTAGTCTAGCCTCCTGTCTATGAGGTGATGAATCCTAGTCAAGCCCCCTGTCTGTAGCTAGGTTTCCAAGAAAAAAACATTAAATGATGTACATTTCGTCTCTCTGTGTGTCAAAATGTTCCTTCAGTTCACAAGAGGCTGAATGTATCTCACCGGAGAAAGCATGCGGGCGAATGAAACAGTGCCCCTCTGTCTCTGTATGTGTAGGTCCTTTTTAAATGCGGTCTGGTCAAAAATAGTATGACATTATTGCCGCCTGTAGCATTGAATGTTAGTGAGCATTTGTCTTCCCTTGATGAAAAGAAAGTATAAAATAATAGCCAATCAGCGTTGAGCTAAACTGAGTGAGCTCAACTGTGAATGGTCCTGGGGCACCAAAGAAAAGTGTCAAGGGAAGCTGTGTTTGGATTTGGCATCACTCCTACCAGATCGCATCAGAGCATACGTCATTGACAGAAACAACTTGAATTGTTGCATCTCATTGTGTTGTTGTCATCCGGTGGCTGGCTAGCTAGTTAAAATTGTCCCTTTCATAAAAGAGCCACAGATGGAGATAGGGAGTTGGACTTGTGATTTTACTTAGTTGTCCGTACTAGCCAATGATTATAATGGCGATTCTGATTCAACCATTAATTCATACATTGTGCCCCTGGCCTGAGAGGAATGAAGTTCAACATGTAGCTAGATGTAGTAGGCTAATGTTAACTAGCTGGCTCATTGTTGACAATTGAAGGCTAGGAGCAAGCATAAAAGCGTGTACGTACTGTATGACAGTTATAGATCGTTTCATCAACATGAAAGAGGAGGATGGCATTGGCCTTTCTCTACAAGTAGGGCGAGTCAACATTTTAATTTTCTACTTGCACGAATAAGAACCATGGACAGCCACATCATATTTAGCTTACATTGAGTGGACTAAATCATTTTTAGTATATTTTAGTTGTCATTGTATTAGACTAAGCATAGGTGATTTGATGTGGTCCGAAAATGTCGGAAACATTAATTTACTTGACTGTTCTGTAGGTCATGTAACTGTTTGTTACATGCAATATGCTTTGGGATGAAACAATGGTGTGGTTGAATTTATTCTGCCAGAGTCTTCTTATTGTCTCGGCCTTTAGGCCTATATATCACGGTGGCAAGGCATATGAACTAACATTTTATAGAGCAAAACAACGCAATTATCACAACACATAGGTTGTAATATGGCTTATTTTTCCTGGCTTCCCCTTTGATTTGACCCACGGACAGCTACTGCGCTACGGATAGTTTTGTCACAGAATAGCAAATGTGCCTACTCTGGTATTTGCACGTGCTCGCTAGCCAACAACCCATAAAGTGTGGGTAGGCTAGTCAACATGACGAATTGGAGCTACAACATTTGTATTTGTCAGCAGTCATGCATCGATCATCATGTCAAAAGAATAATAATACCCTCAATATTTATTGGAAAGGAACATCAAGCTCATCATCATTTTTTTCATCTGTAGCCTAATAAACTGCATGTTTTCCCAAGTTTTGTGGGAGGACTACACACCGTATCATCGAATGACTCCCAAGTTTACATCGGTATGATGGTTATTATATCAATTTTTTATTTTTACTAGGCAAGTCAGTTAAGAACAAATTCTTATTTTCAATGACGGCCGAGGAACAGTGAGTTAACTGCCTGTTCAGGGGCAGAACGACAGATTTGTACCTTGTCAGCTCGGGGATTCGAACTAGTCCAACACTCTAGCCACTAGGCGCCCTGCCGCCCCGGCATATAAAATATGTTTCCACCGCCATTTCTCATATAATTAATTTTACCGACACAAAAAAGATCACACCGTGTTGAACAAACAAATGATCTGTAGGCATTTATCAACTTGTACCCCGAAACCTCCTGTTTCAATCACAGCCGTTGTAATAATTATTTTATACCATATGACTGTGAATGGAAACACGGTTTATAAAGTGATATAAATGTGGTCCCTGGGATCAGCGCTAGGGAACTGGACGGTAATCTACCGAGGATGGCTATTCCTTCTATGACCAAGGTTCTGTCTGTGTGTTTAATCCTGGGCCGTTCGTTAAGTACGGCATTAAAGCTGGTTTCCAGCCTAATTAGCGAAGCGTTAATTTATCCCCTCCAGTTTTCATTTATATAAAAAAAGAGAGAATACATTTTGGAGCTACAAAAAAAAAAAAAAAAAAAAAAGCTACGACACTTGCGAAAGTGCTATTATCACCCAGTCATGCACCGTTAGTATACGGGGAAATCCCCAGTTGGAACGAGCATGAAATGTAGCCATTCACACTGCAGCTTTGCTGTCATTTTCCTCGTTAAAAGAGATTGTCATCATTAATATTTATTTTGGGGAGAGAAAAAAAAACACAGTCACAAGTAACATTGCATAGAAATAGAGATAAAGACAGTCCCATTATAATGTCAACAGTGCTTTTTGGGTTTGCAGAAGGGTCTTGTAGTGTCTTCCAGAAACATCCCAGGAACATGTTAAGCACTTGCATAACACCTTACAGGAAGTTGCTCTTTTAGGCCTGCATGTGTAGTTAAAAGGAGACTACCCTGGTAACAACATTGTTTTAGCATAATAATGTTCAGTGGAGCAATGGAACATGGTCTGAGTTTTAACGATACAATACAATGTACTTTATTGTCCATTTACATGGAAATTCATTTTGTGGCATCAGCATACATACTAACCCTACACAAACACAACACAGTATATCACATGCAGTACGGAAAAATGGAAAGTACCCAAGTCACACATTTACATTTTCACATATTCAAATTCTCTGCTGTCTACTGTCCGACAGTGTATTGAGCCCACGTCTGTCCAATGGCCCACTGTTCAGCATCCTTTATCTGTCCCATGGCCCACTGTTCAGCATCCTATATCTGTCCCATGGCCCACTGTTCAGCATCCTATATCTGTCCCATGGCCCACTGTTCAGCATCATATATCTGTCCTATGGCCCACTGTTCAGCATCCCACATCTGTCCCATGGCCCACTGTTCAGCATCATATATCTGTCCTATGGCCCACTGTTCAGCATCCCACATCTGTCCCATGGCCCACTGTTCAGCATCCTATATCTGTCCCATGGCCCACTGTTCAGCATCCTATATCTGTCCCATGGCCCACTGTTCAGCATCATATATCTGTCCTATGGCCCACTGTTCAGCATCCCACATCTGTCCCATGGCCCACTGTTCAGCATCCTATATCTGTCCCATGGCCCACTGTTCAGCATCCTATATCTGTCCTATGGCCCACTGTTCAGCATCCTACATCTGTCCCATGGCCCACTGTTCAGCATCCCACATCTGTCCCATCGCCCACTGTTCAGCATCCCACATCTGTCCCATGGCCCACTGTTCAGCATCCTACATCTGTCCTATGGCCCACTGTTCAGCATCCTACATCTGTCCCATGGCCCACTGTTCAGCATCCTACATCTGTCCCATGGCCCACTGTTCAGCATCCTACAGCTGTCCTATGGCCCACTGTTCAGCATCCTACAGCTGTCCTATGGCCCACTGTTCAGCATCCTACAGCTGTCCTATGGCCCACTGTTCAGCATCCTACATCTGTCCTATGGCCCACTGTTCAGCATCCTACATCTGTCCCATGGCCCACTGTTCAGCATCCTACAGCTGTCCTATGGCCCGCTGTCCCATGGCCCACTGTTCAGCATCCTATATCTGTCCCATGGCCCACTGTTCAGCATCCTATATCTGTCCCATGGCCCACTGTTCAGCATCCTAAATCTGTCCTATGGCCCATTGTTCAGCATCCTATATCTGTCCCATGGCCCACTGTTCAGCATCCTATATCTGTCCTATGGCCCACTGTTCAACATCCTACATCTGTCCCATGGCCCACTGTTCAGCATCCTATATATGGCCCACTGTTCAGCATCCTACATCTGTCCTATGGCCCACTGTTCAGCATCCCACATCTGTCCCATGGCCCACTGTTCCTCATCCTATATCTGTCCTATGGCCCACTGTTCAGCATCCTACACCTGTACCACTGTTCAGCAGCCTGATGGCCATCGGAATGGAACTTGCCCTGCTCCTATCCTTGCTGAACAGTGGGACCTTGTATCTCTTTCCAGAGCGCAGCAGTTCAAAACATTGGTTAAGATTGTGTGTGGGATCCTCTATTGATTCTCTTGGCCTTGTCCCTTTGCCCGTTTATGGTCTGTCAGTCCTTGCATCCGTAGCTAAGCCCCGTTCCTCAGCTTACCAAAACAGGGTCATGATCAGGCTGTTGAAATAACAGATTATGCCTTTAAGGTTTTCTTTTTCCTTTTTTTTTTTGTTTAGGCCTTTTTGTTCTACTTCTTATGTTTTAATCCCTGCAATAAATAATAACAAGTACTAACCTCACACCAATAATGAATAAACTCTTCGGTTGTCCTCATAGGATAAATATTTTTGGTTCCAGGTAGAACCCTTTTGGGTTTCATGTAGAACCCTCTGTGGAAACGCTTCTACATGGAACCCTAAGGGTTCTACTTAGTACCAAAAAGGATTCTACAAAGGGTTCTCCTGTGAGGACAGTCTTTTAGGTTCTAGATAGTACCATTTCATTTTAAAAGTGTAATGTGGGTGACTTACAGGAGGAAAATACTAAGCTTTGTTTTTCTAAAGTTCACTTCCTTTTATGGATTTAAATGTCATGTTATGTTATTCTCTGGAGCCAGTTGCATTTTGCATTGTTGAGGATGTTTGAATTGTATAGGCTTGTCAAAGGACAGTATTTAGCTACTTTACAATCAAAAGGGAATGCTGCTCCAAAATTCCACGCGTATTGTATGTGACTAGAACATTTTGAAGTTAGTTCATTTAGGTGTAGTAATATTAACTTTCAGACGGTGGCCTAAGGGAGGCTTGCCTGAAGCCTCGTTGTGGATAGTGGTGGTTAGGTGCTAGGTGGGCTTGCTAACAGGGATCCTACCACTTTCACGTCTTTGCACTCTAATATGCTGTTGCTAAGCTGGAAACAAACGTCTTGGGTCACTGACCTTCAGGCTCTACAGACTACTTTCTAGGTATCCATAAGATTAAGTATATTTGCAATTCCGGAGAAATGTTTCTTTTAAGTGTTTCTGGAGCATTATCTCGTATGGTGCCACTCAGAAATTCTGTGAATCACGCTCGTTTTTCTCAGAGCGGAAGATGGTCCCTATGGATTCACCCAGCCATTCTGTGTATTCAAGCAGGAAGCTCAGTCGAGTTAATAGAGGACAGTTCCTCTGAGAGTTCTCAGAATTAGACATGAAACAGGAAAAATATCTCAGAGGCCCTCAAAATATCTCCCGCTAAAGAGCCTTGCGTAAAACAACAATGCAACAACTAATTCAAAGTAGTTGAATGCCAGTCAGTCAAAGGTTGGTAAGCTGCAGACAAGAAGCTCTGGTACCCTGGACTTGTGACTTCTGAGTTCCTATGTTAGCCTTTTCCTGTTAGCCTTCTCATGTTAACCTTCTCATGTTAGCCTTTTCATATTAGCGTTTTCATGTTAGCCTTTTCATGTTAGCCTTCTCATGTTGGCCTTTTCATGTTAGCCTTTTCATGTCAGTCTTCTCATGTTAGCCTTTTCATGTCAGTCTTCTCATGTTAGCCTTTTCATGTTAGCCTTTTCATGTTAGCCTTCTCATGTTAGCCTTTTCATGTTAGCCTTCTCATGTTATCCTTTTCATGTTAGCCTTCTCATGTTAGCCTGTAGCCTGTTTTGCCCATATACTGGACGCTGACTCCCGCGGCGTAACCAGGTTTGCTAGGTGTGCAACAAAGAGCGACAGGAACATTTTAGAGCTGTGTTTAGATTACTTTCCAGTGAAGTCCTAGCAGATAATTGATAAAGCCACGCATCTCATTACTGGTACGTTAGGAATAATTACTGCAGTAGATAATGTAAAGGCTGGATAAATAAGGGAACTTTAAAGTCCCGTGAGTGGGGAACTTCTGGATGCAGAGGAATGGATTTTGTTTGGGATGACGTACGGAGCAAGGCTTGGGATGCTGCCTGTGTGTGGAGGACAGTTTTGCTGAATTCCAAATCGCCTGCTAGTCCTCTATACACCCCTACTCCCGAGGCACTCCTGTAGATCTGAGAGGAGTTGATAGGTGTAAACAATATGGGGAAGCAATTACCATATTGCTTGAAACCTACCAAAATCAAATATCCATAGGGGCTAAAGGGTTATTTTAGGACAGGTCCATTGCTACTCTGTGCCTGACTGATATAGTACAAGGGATAGTGATTGATTTGGGATCCAGCCTTTGTCTCCCTCCCTGCCTGTCTGACTATGGCCTTCTGTCTTCCTCTCCATAGATCCGCCGGCGGTGGAGCCACTGTTCACAGAGATCCGCCAGGGTTTGGGTCGCGCCTTCACCCTCAACTGCCGCATGCTGCGGGCCCACCCTTCCAAGGTGCTCAAGTACGAGTGGAAGCTGGGCACCCGGCTGCTGACCATGGGCCAGTTGGATCAGCGCGACGAGACTGACTACCACGTCAGAGCCCTCAACAGGGAGGGCTACGGGGAGTATACCTGTGAAGTGACCAATGAGGCCGGGGCGGGTGCCTGCAGGTTCTTAGTCACAGGTGTGTATGACAGACGTCGTTGGCCATTCCAGTTTCTATATTTGCTTTGCGCTGAGTAGATTGTTTGATACTAAGTGGTCTGCTAGTGTTGATATTGAGACCAATACTGATCAATTTCTAATCATATTCTCCTCTATTGTCTCCATACATGTCTTATGTCTTACCTCGAAAGAGAATCAGATGTTAGTACACTCTACTGTAATGTGTGTACTTCACTGCCTTGGGTTGCGGTGCATTCGGAAAGTATTCAGGACCCTTGACATTTTCCACATTTTGTTACATTACAGCCTTATTCTAAAAAAAAGCTACCACATTACCTCATAATGACAAAGCAAAAACATTTTTTTGATTTTTCTGCAAATGTATAAAACATTTTTTTTTTAAACTGTAATAACACATTTACATAAGTATTCAGACCCTTCACTGAAGCATCTTTGGCAGCGATTACAGCCTTGAGTCTTCTTGGGTATGACGCTACAAGCTTGGCACACCTGTATTTGGGGAGTTTCTCCCATTCTTCTCTGCAAATCCTCTCAAGCTCTGTCAGGTTGAATGGGGAGCGTCGCTGCAAAGCTATTTTCAGGTCTCTCCAGTGATGTTCGATCGGGTTTAGGTCCGGGCTCTGGCTGGGCCACTCAACGACATTCTGAGACTTGTCCTGAAGCCATTCCTACGTTGTCTTCGCTATGTGCTTAGAATCATTGTCCTGTTGGAAGGTGAACCTTCGCCCCAGTCTGAGGTCTTGAGCGCTCTGGAGCAGGTTTTCATCAAGGATCTCTCTATACTTTGCGCCGTTCATCTTTTCCTTGATCCTTACTAGTCTCCCAGTCCCTGCCCCTGAAAAACATCCCCACCACCATGCTTCACCGTAGGGATGGTACCAGAAAATCTTGTTTCTCATTGTCCGAGAGTCCTTTGGGTGCCTTTTGGCAAATTCCTAGTTATGTGCTTTTTACTAAGGAGTGGCTTCTGTCTGGCTATTCTATGATAAAGGCCTGATTGGTGGAGTGCTACAGAGATGGTTGCCCTTCTGGACTGTTCTCCCATCTCCACAGAGGCACTCAGGAGCTCTCTCTCAGAGTGACCATCGAGTTCTTGGTCACCTCCCTGACCAAGGCTATTCTCCCCCGATTGCTCAGTTAAGCCGGGCAGAAATTTGTTGGTACACTTTCCGAGATCTGTGCCTTGACACAATCCTGTCTCTGAGCTCTATGGACAATTCCTTCAACCTTATGGCTTGGTTTTTGCTCTGACATGCACTGTCAACTGTGGGACCTTATATAGACAGGTGTGTGCCTCTCCAAATCATGTCCAATCAATTGAATTTACAACAGGTGGACTCCCATTAAGTTGTTGAAACATCTCAAGGATGATCAATGGAAACAGGATGCACCTGAGCTCAATTTCGAGTCTCATAGCAAAGGGTCTGAATACTTATGTCAATAAGGTATTTCTGTTTTTAAATTAGCATTTTTTTAAACAGTTTTTGGTTTCTCATTATGGGTTATTGTGTGTAGATTGATGAGGAAACATTTATTTAATCCATTTTAGAATAAGGCTGTAAATTATCAAAATGTGGAAAATGTCAAGGGGTCTAAATACTTTCCAAATGCCCTGTATGTCGCAGTCAGACCTGTAAATAGTAACAAGCAGTGGCTAACCGAGAATTGTGCATCAATGGAGAGCTGCCCCTTCACTTTCCTCACTACTCCTGGACACAACAGATGCATCCCAAAAGGCACCCTACTCCCTACTTAATGCACTACTTTTGACCAGGGCCCATGGGGAATAGGGTGCCATTTGGGATGCACACAGCTTATTGATTCAATTCACGTTCACTTTCTGTGATTGCTGTTGGTTGCAGCGATACTCTCATTGTCAATACCCCATTGTCAATACCCAGAGACAAGTAGAATCCACTCTATGTCTATTCTAATCAAATGTATCCCATGGAGATGGCCTTGTTAGGCCTTATAAAAAAACATTTATAAAAACCTAATACGCTGCTTATCTGCGACACGACAAACAGTTGCTTGTTTTCACTGCTAGCAGCAGACATAAGCACTGAAGTTTGCACCGAATTTAAATGATTTATTGAATAGATGACAGGCTGATGATGCATTCATAATTAATATATGTTTGATGCAAGATGTCATTGTAATGATTAACAAATGGGGTGCATTAGGGTGCATTAGGGTTTTGGTATTAGTGTTCTTATCTCTCAGTGTTTTGGTATTAGTGTTCTTAGCTCTCAATGTTTTGGTATTAGTGTTCTTAGTGTTTTGGTATTAGTGTTCTTATCTCTGTGTTTTGGTATTAGTGTTCTTAGCTCTCAATGTTTTGGTATTAGTGTTCTCAGTGTTTTGGTATTAGTGTTCTTAGCTCTCAGTGTTTTGGTATTAGTGTTCTTAGTGTTTTGGTATTAGTGTTCTTAGCTCTCAGTGTTTTGGTATTAGTGTTCTCAGCGTTTTGGTATTAGTGTTCTTAGTTCTCAGTGTTTTGGTATTAGTGTTCTTAGCTCTCAGTGTTTTGGTATTAGTGTTCTTAGTGTTTTGGTATTAGTGTTCTTAGCTCTCAGTGTTTTGATATTAGTGTTCTTAGTGTTTTGGTATTAGTGTTCTTAGTTCTCAGTGTTTTGGTATTAGTGTTCTTAGTTCTCAGTGTGTTGGTATTAGTGTTCTTAGCCCTCAGTGTTTTGGTATTAGTGTTCTTAGTTCCCAGCGTTTTGGTATTAGTTTTCTTACCTCTCAGCTTTTTGATTTGAGTGTTTTTTGCTCTCAGCGTTTTGGTATTAATGTTCTCATTGTTTTGGTATTAGTGTTCTTATCTCTCATTGTTTTGGTATTTGTGTTCTTATCTCTCAGTGTTTTGGTATTAGTTTTCTTAGCGCTCAGCTTTTTAGTATTAGTGTTTTTAGCGCTCAGCGTTTTGGTATGTGTTCTTAGCACTTGGTGTGTTGGTATTAGGGTTCTTAGCGCTAGGTGTTTTGGGGAGGCAGGGTAGCCTATTGGTTAGAGTGTTGGACTAGTAACCGGAAGGTTGTAAGTTCAAACCCCCGAGCTGACAAGTAAAATAAATAAGTAAAAATTAGGGTTCTTAACTCTCAAAGTTTTTGTATTAGTGTTCTTAGCTCTCAGTGTTTTGGTATTAGTGTTCTTAGCTCTCAGTGTTTTTGTATTAGTGTTCTTAGCTCTCAGTGTTTTGGTATTAGTGTTCTTAGCTCTCAGTGTTTTTGTATTAGTGTTCTTAGCTGTCAGTGTTTTGGTATTAGTGTTCTTAGCACTAGGTGTTTTGGTATTAGTGTTCCTAGCTCTCAGTGTTTTTGTATTAGTGTTCTTAGCTGTCAGTGTTTTGGTATTAGTGTTCTTAGCACTCGGTGTTTTGGTATTAGTGTTCCTAGCTCTCAGCTTTTTGTTATTAGTGTTCTTAGCACTAGGTGTTTTGGTATTAGGGTTCTTAGCTGTCAGTGTTTTGGTTTTAGTGTTCTTAGCTCTCAGCATTTTGGTATTAGTGTTCTTAGCTCTCAGCATTTTGGTATTAGTGTTCTTAGCTCTCAGCATTTTGGTATTAGTGTTCTTAGCTCTCAGCATTTTGGTTTTAGTGTTCTTAGCTCTCAGTATTTTGGTTTTAGTGTTCTTAGCACTAGGTGTTTTGGTTTTAGTGTTCTTAGCTTTCAGTGTTTTGGTATTAGTGTTCTTAGCTGTCAGTGTTTTGGCATTAGTGTTCTTAGCACTAGGTGTTTTGGTAGTAGGGTTCTTAGCTCTCAGTGTTTTGGTATTAGTTTTCTTACCTCTCAGCTTTTTGATTTTAGTGTTCTTAGCGCTCAGCATTTGGTATTAGTGTTCTTACCTCTCAGCTTTTTGATTTTAGTGTTCTTAGCGCTCAGCGTTTTGGTATTAGTTTTCTTAGCGCTCAGCTTTTTGGAATTAGGGTTCTTGGCTCTCAGTGTTTTGGTATTAGTGTTCTTAGCTCTCAGTGTTTTGGTATTAGTGTTCTTAGCTGTCAGTGTTTTGGTATTAGTGTTCTTAGCACTAGGTGTTTTGGTATTAGGGTTCCTAGCTCTCAGCTTTTTGTTATTAGTGTTCTTAGCACTAGGTGTTTTGGTATTACATTTACATTACATTTAAGTCATTTAGCAGACGCTCTTATCCAGAGCGACTTACAAATTGGTGAATTCACCTTCTGACATCCAGTGGAACAGCCACTTTACAATAGTGCATCTAGATCATTTAAGGGGGGGGTGAGAAGGATTACTTTATCCTATCTTAGGTATTCCTTGAAGAGGTGGGGTTTCAGGTGTCTCCGGAAGGTGGTGATTGACTCCGCTGTCCTGGCGTCGTGAGGGAGTTTGTTCCACCATTGGGGGGCCAGAGCAGCGAACAGTTTTGACTGGGCTGAGCGGGAACTGTACTTCCTCAATGGTAGGGAGGCGAGCAGGCCAGAGGTGGATGAACGCAGTGCCCTTGTTTGGGTGTAGGGCCTGATCAGAGCCTGGAGGTACTGCGGTGCCGTTCCCCTCACAGCTCCGTAGGCAAGCACCATGGTCTTGTAGCGGATGCGAGCTTCAACTGGAAGCCAGTGGAGAGAGCGGAGGAGCGGGGTGACGTGAGAGAACTTGGGAAGGTTGAACACCAGACGGACTGCGGCGTTCTGGATGAGTTGTAGGGGTTTAATGGCACAGGCAGGGAGCCCAGCCAACAGCGAGTTGCAGTAATCCAGACGGGAGATGACAAGTGCCTGGATTAGGACCTGCGCCGCTTCCTGTGTGAGGCAGGGTCGTACTCTGCGGATGTTGTAGAGCATGAACCTACAGGAACGGGCCACCGCCTTGATGTTAGTTGAGAACGACAGGGTGTTGTCCAGGATCACGCCAAGGTTCTTAGCGCTCTGGGAGGAGGACACAATGGAGTTGTCAACCGTGATGGCGAGATCATGGAACGGGCAGTCCTTCCCCGGGAGGAAGAGCAGCTCCGTCTTGCCGAGGTTCAACTTGAGGTGGTGATCCGTCATCCACACTGATATGTCTGCCAGACATGCAGAGATGCGATTCGCCACCTGGTCATCAGAAGGGGGAAAGGAGAAGATTAATTGTGTGTCGTCTGCATAGCAATGATAGGAGAGACCATGTGAGGTTATGACAGAGCCAAGTGACTTGGTGTATAGCGAGAATAGGAGAGGGCCTAGAACAGAGCCCTGGGGGACACCAGTGGTGAGAGCGCGTGGCGAGGAGACAGATTCTCGCCACGCCACCTGGTAGGAGCGACCTGTCAGGTAGGACGCAATCCAAGCGTGGGCCGCGCCGGAGATGCCCAACTCGGAGAGGGTGGAGAGGAGGATCTGATGGTTCACAGTATCGAAGGCAGCCGATAGGTCTAGAAGGATGAGAGCAGAGGAGGGTATTAGGGTTCTTAGCTGTCAGTGTTTTGGTTTTAGTGTTCTTTGCTTTCAGTGTTGTGGTATTAGTGTTCTTAGCGCTCAGCATTTTGGTATTAGTGTGCTTAGCTCTCAGTGTTTTGGTTTTAGTGTACTCAGTGTTTTGGTTTTAGTGTTCTTTGCTTTCAGTGTTTTGGTATTAGTGTTCTTACCTCTCAGCTTTTTGATTTTAGTGTTCTTAGCGCTCAGCGTTTTGGTATTAGTTTTCTTAGCGCTCAGCTTTTTGGAATTAGGGTTCTTGGCTCTCAGTGTTTTGGTATTAGTGTTCTTAGCTCTCAGTGTTTTGGTATTAGTGTTCTTAGCTGTCAGTGTTTTGGTATTAGTGTTCTTAGCACTAGGTGTTTTGGTATTAGGGTTCCTAGCTCTCAGCTTTTTGTTATTAGTGTTCTTAGCACTAGGTGTTTTGGTATTACATTTACATTACATTTAAGTCATTTAGCAGACGCTCTTATCCAGAGCGACTTACAAATTGGTGAATTCACCTTCTGACATCCAGTGGAACAGCCACTTTACAATAGTGCATCTAGATCATTTAAGGGGGGGGGGGTGAGAAGGATTACTTTATCCTATCCTAGGTATTCCTTGAAGAGGTGGGGTTTCAGGTGTCTCCGGAAGGTGGTGATTGACTCCGCTGTCCTGGCGTCGTGAGGGAGTTTGTTCCACCATTGGGGGGCCAGAGCAGCGAACAGTTTTGACTGGGCTGAGCGGGAACTGTACTTCCTCAATGGTAGGGAGGCGAGCAGGCCAGAGGTGGATGAACGCAGTGCCCTTGTTTGGGTGTAGGGCCTGATCAGAGCCTGGAGGTACTGCGGTGCCGTTCCCCTCACAGCTCCGTAGGCAAGCACCATGGTCTTGTAGCGGATGCGAGCTTCAACTGGAAGCCAGTGGAGAGAGCGGAGGAGCGGGGTGACGTGAGAGAACTTGGGAAGGTTGAACACCAGACGGACTGCGGCGTTCTGGATGAGTTGTAGGGGTTTAATGGCACAGGCAGGGAGCCCAGCCAACAGCGAGTTGCAGTAATCCAGACGGGAGATGACAAGTGCCTGGATTAGGACCTGCGCCGCTTCCTGTGTGAGGCAGGGTCGTACTCTGCGGATGTTGTAGAGCATGAACCTACAGGAACGGGCCACCGCCTTGATGTTAGTTGAGAACGACAGGGTGTTGTCCAGGATCACGCCAAGGTTCTTAGCGCTCTGGGAGGAGGACACAATGGAGTTGTCAACCGTGATGGCGAGATCATGGAACGGGCAGTCCTTCCCCGGGAGGAAGAGCAGCTCCGTCTTGCCGAGGTTCAACTTGAGGTGGTGATCCGTCATCCACACTGATATGTCTGCCAGACATGCAGAGATGCGATTCGCCACCTGGTCATCAGAAGGGGGAAAGGAGAAGATTAATTGTGTGTCGTCTGCATAGCAATGATAGGAGAGACCATGTGAGGTTATGACAGAGCCAAGTGACTTGGTGTATAGCGAGAATAGGAGAGGGCCTAGAACAGAGCCCTGGGGGACACCAGTGGTGAGAGCGCGTGGCGAGGAGACAGATTCTCGCCACGCCACCTGGTAGGAGCGACCTGTCAGGTAGGACGCAATCCAAGCGTGGGCCGCGCCGGAGATGCCCAACTCGGAGAGGGTGGAGAGGAGGATCTGATGGTTCACAGTATCGAAGGCAGCCGATAGGTCTAGAAGGATGAGAGCAGAGGAGGGTATTAGGGTTCTTAGCTGTCAGTGTTTTGGTTTTAGTGTTCTTTGCTTTCAGTGTTGTGGTATTAGTGTTCTTAGCGCTCAGCATTTTGGTATTAGTGTGCTTAGCTCTCAGTGTTTTGGTTTTAGTGTACTCAGTGTTTTGGTTTTAGTGTTCTTTGCTTTCAGTGTTTTGGTATTAGTGTTCTTACCTCTCAGCTTTTTGATTTTAGTGTTCTTAGCGCTCAGCGTTTTGGTATTAGTTTTCTTAGCGCTCAGCTTTTTGGAATTAGGGTTCTTGGCTCTCAGTGTTTTGGTATTAGTGTTCTTAGCTCTCAGTGTTTTGGTATTAGTGTTCTTAGCTGTCAGTGTTTTGGTATTAGTGTTCTTAGCACTAGGTGTTTTGGTATTAGGGTTCCTAGCTCTCAGCTTTTTGTTATTAGTGTTCTTAGCACTAGGTGTTTTGGTATTACATTTACATTACATTTAAGTCATTTAGCAGACGCTCTTATCCAGAGCGACTTACAAATTGGTGAATTCACCTTCTGACATCCAGTGGAACAGCCACTTTACAATAGTGCATCTAGATCATTTAAGGGGGGGTGAGAAGGATTACTTTATCCTATCCTAGGTATTCCTTGAAGAGGTGGGGTTTCAGGTGTCTCCGGAAGGTGGTGATTGACTCCGCTGTCCTGGCGTCGTGAGGGAGTTTGTTCCACCATTGGGGGGCCAGAGCAGCGAACAGTTTTGACTGGGCTGAGCGGGAACTGTACTTCCTCAATGGTAGGGAGGCGAGCAGGCCAGAGGTGGATGAACGCAGTGCCCTTGTTTGGGTGTAGGGCCTGATCAGAGCCTGGAGGTACTGCGGTGCCGTTCCCCTCACAGCTCCGTAGGCAAGCACCATGGTCTTGTAGCGGATGCGAGCTTCAACTGGAAGCCAGTGGAGAGAGCGGAGGAGCGGGGTGACGTGAGAGAACTTGGGAAGGTTGAACACCAGACGGACTGCGGCGTTCTGGATGAGTTGTAGGGGTTTAATGGCACAGGCAGGGAGCCCAGCCAACAGCGAGTTGCAGTAATCCAGACGGGAGATGACAAGTGCCTGGATTAGGACCTGCGCCGCTTCCTGTGTGAGGCAGGGTCGTACTCTGCGGATGTTGTAGAGCATGAACCTACAGGAACGGGCCACCGCCTTGATGTTAGTTGAGAACGACAGGGTGTTGTCCAGGATCACGCCAAGGTTCTTAGCGCTCTGGGAGGAGGACACAATGGAGTTGTCAACCGTGATGGCGAGATCATGGAACGGGCAGTCCTTCCCCGGGAGGAAGAGCAGCTCCGTCTTGCCGAGGTTCAACTTGAGGTGGTGATCCGTCATCCACACTGATATGTCTGCCAGACATGCAGAGATGCGATTCGCCACCTGGTCATCAGAAGGGGGAAAGGAGAAGATTAATTGTGTGTCGTCTGCATAGCAATGATAGGAGAGACCATGTGAGGTTATGACAGAGCCAAGTGACTTGGTGTATAGCGAGAATAGGAGAGGGCCTAGAACAGAGCCCTGGGGGACACCAGTGGTGAGAGCGCGTGGCGAGGAGACAGATTCTCGCCACGCCACCTGGTAGGAGCGACCTGTCAGGTAGGACGCAATCCAAGCGTGGGCCGCGCCGGAGATGCCCAACTCGGAGAGGGTGGAGAGGAGGATCTGATGGTTCACAGTATCGAAGGCAGCCGATAGGTCTAGAAGGATGAGAGCAGAGGAGGGTATTAGGGTTCTTAGCTGTCAGTGTTTTGGTTTTAGTGTTCTTTGCTTTCAGTGTTGTGGTATTAGTGTTCTTAGCGCTCAGCATTTTGGTATTAGTGTGCTTAGCTCTCAGTGTTTTGGTTTTAGTGTACTCAGTGTTTTGGTTTTAGTGTTCTTTGCTTTCAGTGTTTTGGTATTAGTGTTCTTAGCTGTCAGTGTTTTGGTATCAGTGTTCTTAGCTCTCAGTGTTTTGGTATGTAAAAACAGACTGTATTCCTCAGAAGTGTTGACACAGTGGTATGTAAAAACACACTGTATTCCTCAGAAGTGTTGACACAGTGGTATGTAAAAACACACGGTATTCTTCAGAAATGTTGTCACATTGGTATGTAAAAACACACTGTATTCCTCAGAAGTGTTGACACAGGAAAACACTTGTTTTTCAATGAAATGTCATATTACATTCAAATTCTAGTAACTTTATTGTTCCCAGGTGACAACTGCATATGTCGACATAGAGCAGAATCAGCAGGGAGAAGTTGTCACTGTGATATTTTGCCCTTATGCTTTCAAGCTTTTTCAACATTAGACGCTCAATGGATGGGAGAAATGGCCACAACGTTTTACTGTTGATAAGCATTCAGAGTCTGCAGATCAAGAAGTACAGCCAGATCACTGCTCAAGTCTTTCCAGAGTTATATTTGCCCCAACTCGGATTTGCATTGTCAATTTTCTATCCTGCACAGCAGCCACAAGGAGAGAGGATTACTGCACTCCCTATCTTGCCCTCCACCCAAAAGAAAATGTCAGCAATTTAGGGAACCCGAAAACCCAGGTCCACTTGTTATATTAGAAAGTCACCTTGTCTTCCTGTATGGCATTCCTGAAACTATTTGACTGCCCAACATTAAGGAAAGCAAGAAACCCTGTCTGTCTTCCTGATAATAGTGTGTGGCTCAAAGTCTACCTCTCTTGATCCTGGCAGTTGTTTGAATCTTTCATATTGAGTGTTCATCTCCAGACAACACTCCTGTTGCTTTTATAAAGGCCTAATGTATGATATTTCTGTGCTTTTCTTTTGAGGAGTTCAGTCGCATGAAAGCAAGTTGTTGACAAACCATGAAGGGATACTTCAGGATTGTGGCAAGGAGATCCCTTTATCTACTTCCCCTATATCACATGAACTTGTGGGTACTATTCTTATGTCTCTGTGTCCAGTATGAAGGAAGTTAGAGGTAGTTTCGTGAGCCAATTCTAACTAGCGTTAGCGCAATGAATGGAAGTCTTTTGGTATCTGCTAGCATGTGTGTGTGTGTGTGTGTGTGTGTGTGTGTGTGTGTGTGTGTGTGTGTGTCTTGTGACAGACGTTACAATGTGCACACGTTCTGGGTGCCTTCTGATTGCATGATAGCAGAATCTCTAGCATAGCAGTAACATTGCTACGTAGTGGCTGGTAATGACTCTCTAGCATAGCAGTAACATTGCTGCGGTAGTGGCTGGTAATGACTCTCTAGCATAGCAGTAACATTGCTACGGTATTGGCTGGTTATGACTCTCTAGCATAGCAGTAACATTGCTACGGTAGTGGCTGGTAATGACTCTCTAGCATAGCAGTAACATTGCTACGGTAGTGGCAGGTAATGACTCTCTAGCATAGCAGTAACATTGCTGCGGTAGTGGCTGGTAATGACTCTCTAGCATAGCAGTAACATTGCTACGATAGTGGCTGGTAATGACTCTCTAGCATAGCAGTAACATTGCTACGGTATTGGCTGGTAATGACTCTCTAGCATAGCAGTAACATTGCTACGGTAGTGGCTGGTAATGACTCTCTAGCATAGCAGTAACATTGCTACGGTAGTGGCTGGTAATGACTCTCTAGCATAGCAGTAACATTGCTATGGTATTGGCTGGTTATGACTCTCTAGCATAGCAGTAACATTGCGGCGGTAGTGGCTGGTAATGACTCTCTAGCATAGCAGTAACATTGCTACGGTAGTGGCTGGTAATGACTCTCTAGCATAGCAGTAACATTGCTACGGTATTGGCTGGTTATGACTCTCTAGCATAGCAGTAACATTGCGGCGGTAGTGGCTGGTAATGACTCTCTAGCATAGCAGTAACATTGCTACGGTAGTGGCTGGTTATGACTCTCTAGCATAGCAGTAACATTGCTACGGTAGTGGCTGGTAATGACTCTCTAGCATAGCAGTAACATTGCTACGGTAGTGGCTGGTAATGACTCTCTAGCATAGCAGTAACATTGCTGCGGTAGTGGCTGGTTATGACTCTCTAGCATAGCAGTAACATTGCTACGGTAGTGGCTGGTAATGACTCTCTAGCATAGCAGTAACATTGCTGCGGTAGTGGCTGGTAATGACTCTCTAGCATAGCAGTAACATTGCTGCGGTAGTGGCTGGTAATGACTCTCTAGCATAGCAGTAACATTGCTACGGTATTGGCTGGTTATGACTCTCTAGCATAGCAATAACATTGCTACAGTAGTGGCTGGTTATGACTCTCTAGCATAGCAGTAACATTGCGGCGGTAGTGGCTGGTAATGACTCTCTAGCATAGCAGTAACATTGCTACGGTATTGGCTGGTTATGACTCTCTAGCATAGCAGTAACATTGCGGCGGTAGTGGCTGGTAATGACTCTCTAGCATAGCAGTAACATTGCTACAGTAGTGGCTGGTAATGAATGCTTGACAAGATGACAGCTTCACATTTCTGAGGAGTTGCTTGTGAAATATTGATGACAGGGTTTAACTGTGAGGCTGGACTCTGCTGTAGCTGCAGCTCAGCTCTCCGCCCACGGAAAAATGTGGCTTCACGTCCCAGTTACCAAAGACCAAAGCCTTACTTAAAAACCATGGTTCTCATCCCTCATATCAGCCTTTTACCTAATAGGCTAAATGACTAAAATGTAAAGATATCAGATATCGTCTGTTTCACCATACGTGAAGTTATTATGTAACACCCACTGGATAACCATGTAGAGTTCAGAGTGTATAGTACCTCTGTTTGGACAGGTACTGTGTGTGTGTGCGTGTGCATTTGTGTGTGTGTGTGCGTGCGCACGCGCGTGTGTGTGTGGACAGGTAAGATTAGACTGGAGTGTGTAAGCTACCCACCACCTGGTGACCCTTTGACTGTGTGGCTAAAGGAGGGGTCAGATGGGAGGGGTTCGTATGGGAGGGGTCAGATGGGAGGGGTCAGATAGGAGAGGTCACTCCGGATCCAGTCCCTGCTGAGTCTAATCTTGTAGCTTATGAAACTGGGCAGTTTTATCTCAAATCTCTTCATTCATAGACTCAATAATGGACACTCATACTGACAGTTGTGGCTGCTTTGTGTGATGTATTGTTGTCTCTACCTTCTTGCCCTTAGTGCTGTTGTCTGTGCCCAATAATGTTTGTACCGTGTTTTGTGCTGCTACCATGTTGTGTTACTGCCATGTTGTGTTGCTACCATGTTGTCGTTGTCATGTTGTGTTGCTACTTTGCTGTGTTGTCATGTGTTGGTGCAATGCAATGTTGTTGTCTTAGGTCTCTCTTTATGTAGTGTTCTGTTGTCTCTCTTGTCGTGATGTCTGTTTTGTCCTATATTTTTATTTCATTTATTTTGTATTTCTAATCCTAGCCCCCATCCCCACAGGAGGCCTTTTGGGAGGCCGTCATTGTAAATAAGAATTTGTTCTTAACTGACTTGCCTAGTTAAATAAAGGTTAAATACATTTTTTTTATATATATACAAATGGAAGAAAGAAATAGCCAATATGCTTTCAGGTGCTTCTCTCTGAAGTCATACTCCCGTTGATCTCAATGACTTTGTGGTCATCATTGTGCAACTGTTATAAAGGCATTCATAGACTATGTTGTGACTTCAGACAACACATCCATGTATACAGTGAGTATTACATTCTTACTTATAGACTATATATTCTGTCTATAAACAACACATACATGTTTTCATTGTAAATTATAGATGGGAGATAGATGATTTTAGGTAACTTTGTTTTCTTTCAATCACACAAAGTTTGGAATTATATTGATCTAGCTGGCATCAAACCAGATCAAATATTTGTTTTTAGTCAAATGGGGAGATATATATATTTTTTAAATGTGTTGTATCATGTTTTTATTTATTTAACCAGGCAAGTCAGTTACGAACAAATTCTTATTTACAATGACGGCCTAGGAACAGTGGGTTAACTGCCTTGTTCAAGGGCAGAACGACAGATTTTTACCTTGTCAGCTCGGGGATTTGATTTAGCAATCTTTCATTTACTGGCCCAACGCTCTAACCACTAGGCTACCTGCAAATATATGAGATATTAGATATTAATGTCACATTCATGTCAAGATATGAAACGGATTCATCTAACTCGCATAGCTACAGTAGAATGATTAATCTAACTCACATAGCTACAGCAGAATGATTAATCTAACTCGCATAGCTAGAATGATTAATCTAACTCGCATAGCTAGAATGATTAATCTAACTCGCATAGCTACAGTAGAATGATTAATCTAATTCACATAGCTACAGTAGAATGATTAATCTAACTCACATAGCTACAGTAGAATGATTAATCTAATTAACATAGCTACAGTAGAATGATTAATCTAACTCACATAGCTAGAATGATTCAGCTAACTCACATAGCTACAGTAGAATGATTAATCTAATTCACATAGCTACAGTAGAATGATTAATCTAACTCACATAGCTAGAATGATTCAAATTACTACCCAGACTATTTGCACCCCCCACCTTTACACTGCTGCTACTCTGTTGTTATCATCTATGCATAGTCACTTAACTCTACCTACATACTACCTCAACTAACCGCTGCCCCCGCACATTGACTCTATACCAGAACTCCCCTGTATATAGTCTTGCTATTGTTATTTTACTGCTGCTCTTTAATTAATTGTTACTTTTATTTCTTATACTTATACATATTTTTTAAAACTGCATTGTTGGTTAGGGGCTTGTAAGTAAGCATTTCACTGTAAGGTTGTATTCGGCGCATGTGACTAATACAATTTGATTTGATTCATCTATCTCACATAGCTCTAATGATTCATCTATCTCACATAGCTCTAATGATTCATCTATCTCACATAGCTCTAATGATACGTTGTTGTATCACGACTCACTGTAACATCAAATACATGTGATAGGTAGACAGCTCCTCAATGTCACATTAATGTCTGCTTTGGACTAATCCATTACGCTGTGTGTTAATAGTCACACTCTAAAGCTCCTGTGCACCTCTTCCTGCCTCTCTAGTAACAAGTTAGGTTTTCAAGAACCAGACAGGTCTTTTTTCGCTAAGCTGTTTTCCATGGCTTGTCAGCTTTTTAGCCCTCTTCTTCACTGCGTAGTTTTGTGTCAGTGCATTTGAACCACTGGCTTTCTTTCTGCATGTTCTATTTGTGGGCATCATTGGGAAAAGTAAAGCTTCAGTGGCTACAGCGACAGTGCTCTCCATATATATATATATATATATCCACAAGAAGACAAGTTTAGGTGTGAAAGAGTACGGTGCACCAACAAATGGAGGCTGTTCTGAGGGCATATGGGGGATGGTGCAACTCGATATTAGGAAGGTGTCCTTTACGTTTTAGTTTACTCTGTGTACACTGAGTAAGTCTACAATAGGACAAATACAAGCGCCCATGCTAAAACCAGCTTTTGTTTTCTGCTACAGGGAGGGCCTATGCCCCAGAGTTCTACTATGACACGTACAGTGCGTTGTGGCAGAACCGGCCCAGGGTCTACGGCTTCAAGCTACAGTGGACCCAGCAGAACCCGCTGTCTGTGGACCGCATCGTGGCCTACCGACTGGGGATCAAACAGGTGAGCAGGGCCAGTTAGACCTTCACCTGGACTTTTCATGCTCTAGGTTTTGTCAAAGTTTCACCTTTTTAAGGTCTACTTTTGTCTCAAAGGCGAGAGCAGTTGTCTGTAGCACACAGTACTTCCTCCTTCTGTTGTCACCCATGAGAGTGAATCAGGTTTTGTCATTCTAGCCAAGTAGTGACTTTGACAGTATTCATTGCAGCAAATGTCCTTATTTTGCAGAAGATACTGTAGTCATTGCAGAAATATGATCCTGAGATCTAACATATTCAATCCTGCTAAATGCCTGTGCAGGATGTACTTGTGAAGACATTAGAATTTGTCCTTTCTGACTGTGTGTGGCATTCTGCTGTTGGGGGTCACCCCCCCCCCCCTTTATAGACGACCAGAGGAAACTAGCTGAGAGCATTTCATTTCTTTTAAGCAAACCCCCACCCTCCTCCTTGTCTGTGGTGTTCCGGTTAGGGATGGCATTCCGGTTGTCAATGTCGTCTTCTCCGTTCACCATTACTTCTCCCTCACCTTCAGCACTGTCAGCGCACAGCTGGAATGACAGAGTCCTCAGCCACTTCTAATGGCATCACACGGCATGATTTATTCCCCGTCAGGTTTGTCATTGCCTGGTCGCCTCCCACCGGCGCTCAAAGTCAACACTAAGTCAAATAAAAACATTCAACTAATTTGTTCTGTTCGATTTTTATATTTGTTTATTTTTCCTTGTTTATTTCAAAACAAACTTCCCAGTCACGCATGCTGTTAGTCATCACTGCAGGGCACTGAGGACATTGAGACTTTTATTTGATTTATTTATTTAGGTTCTGTATACACGTCAGGTGTTCTGCCCAGTGGTTCCACATATTGGGGTCGACTTTCTCTCACACGACACGCTCAGCGATATTTTCAGCACAGTGAAGCACATTTTCACTGGCTGCACAGATTCTTTCAGACTCGCAGGACTGTTTATAAAACACTCGAGCCGGGTGTCTTTTCACCTGGGAGGTGGTGCATCCATATCTGTATCAGCCCCGTTCTGAATGGACCACTTGTGTTCATTCGCCACAAAGCATTGTGAAAAGCAGCTAGCTATTGTTTCTCAGTTCCTTCTTCTTGCTAGGTCTGCATAGGGAAAGGGACTTCATTGCTATATAAGAGTCCGCAACATAGCAGACACCTGGCTAAGAGCAGGAGGTGAAGGAGAGGAGGAGGATGGGAGGGGGAAAGAACAGGAAAGGAGTGAGGGCAAGAAACTAATTAACAACTTCACCCAGAGGGGAAGAGCTGCCCAAATAAGATAAGGTGTTCAGTGAGGAACCAGTGATGGAATTCGCTGGAACAGAGGTTAGGTGTGTGGGCCGTGATTACATGTGCGTGAGACACGTCTGAAAACCACACAACCAGCATCTGTCAGTGGGGGAGGAGAGGTAGCTGCTGAGGAGAGGACGAGCCTTGATGGACTCTTTCAGACTCATCACATTGCAGGTGCCCGGTTGTCACTGTCTCTGTCAGCCCCTTTCTTGTTTAATGGATAACGCTCTCTAACCGGCTGTCTTTTGCGATGGTAGCACATTATCTAGTGCTTTTATTGTGCTTTTCTTTGCCAGGTTCAGTACAGTGGTTTCCTGGATGAGGCCCATCCATCATGGAGGCATGGCTGGTCTCTGCTCTCTCCTCTATGCCTGGATTTGGTACCTGCTGTTCCCCTCACTCCTTCCCTCCTCTCCTCCTTTCTGCCTGGCTGGTCAATCCTCCTCTCTTTTTTTTTCTTCTCTCTCTCTTCTCTCTCTCACTCTTTCTCTCTCTTCTCTCTCCGATCCCTCATTATCTCTCTCTCTCTCTCTACTATTGCTCTCTCTCTCTCCGATTCCCCTCTACCTCTCTCGCTCTCTCTGCTATAGCTCTCTCTCTTTTCTGTTTAGTGGCTCACACATGACATTTCCAGGACACTAGCCTGCATGGGGTTTAACTTAACCCTCCTAAGGGCAGACTGGACTGACTGCAGAGTTAAGTTCACTCTCCTAGTGGTGTGTGTGTGTGTGTGTGTGTGTGTGTGTGTGTGTGTGTGTGCGTGTGCGTGCGTGCGTGTAAATCCAATAATTTGCCAAAATGACAGATAACAAGTCCTATTGTTTGAGCAGAATCGGTCTGCTATTATTCTGTCTGTATTGTGTGTCGTTTAATAGCGTTGTTTTGATGAATAATGAAACTCTCCTTTCACTTTTTAATCACTTCCACCATTCCAACATCATGGCTTTGGCGCCACGGACACAAGACACTTTACGTAGTGAGGAAATCATACGGTATAGCTCCCTCGATGATGATACACTGCCATTATTATACGCAGTGGTCCAAGGACATGCTGATTCCTTCTTCTAGTTATTAGCTGACCAATAACAGAGTCACTTCAGCTGGGGGGGGATTTGGCGTTGGCAGAGACCGGGCTAACTAAGCCTATGTATCTCTATCTTCCGTTCTCATCGTTGATAACAGAAGCTGATCAGATACCAGATGGGTCAAGCCATTTGGGGGTTCGGGGGATCATCCCAAGCTACATAGAAGGGTTGCAATTATATGGCCCCAGTGTTACAGCAAGTAGGAAGTAGTTTCCCGTTCAGTCATTCTGAGGAGGAAAGGGAGGGAGAGACGGTGAGGAGGAGGGAGGTAGGGGGATAACTTCCTCCGTCACGCTCTCTCTCCATGCTCCCTATCTTTTAGTTAGGGGGCCCAGAGGTGTAGCCCCGTTCCACCCCTCACTCCTGCTGATGATAGGATGGGAGCCCCCGCGGTGTCCTAATGTTGGCTGTTTCCGATCGGGCGACCAAGCAGAATGCCCTTATCTAATCATGCACCCCGTATACGCCTCTGATTCCCGTGCCCCCATACTGTTTATCCGCTTAATTTCATCAATGGTGACTTCTCTTCCATCTCTCTCTCTCCTCCTCTCTCCTCTCTCCCTATATCTCTCTCTCCTCCTCTCTCCTCTCTCCCTATATCTCTCTCTCCTCCTCTCTCCTCTCTCCCTATATCTCTCTCTCCTCCTCTCTCCTCTCTCCCTATATCTCTCTCTCCTCCTCTCTCCTCTCTCCCTATATCTCTCTCTCCTCCTCTCTCCTCTCTCCCTATATCTCTCTCTCCTCCTCTCTCCTCTCTCCCTATATCTCTCTCTCCTCCTCTCTCCTCTCTCCCTATATCTCTCTCTCCTCCTCTCTCCTCTCTCCCTATATCTCTCTCTCCTCCTCTCTCCTCTCTCCCTATATCTCTCTCTCCTCCTCTCTCCTCTCTCCCTATATCTCTCTCTCCTTCCCAACACCCCATTCTCAGAATCTCACCCAGGCTGATATTTGACACATGGCTGCTAACAGCGTATTAAACTCTTGACAGCTCAGCGGACTTCGCCTCGACTTCACACATCGTGACGTCTTGCTAAGTATAATAGTCGAGGCGGTCGTTCTCTCGTTAAGTACCTGCAATTCATCTAGCATGTTAACAAGGCAATGTGTGACAACTAATTCACACTCCCCTTTACAACATTCACTCCCCCTGTTAGAGTTAGAAGTACTCGTAAAATATCCATGCCACAAACCGCTTTTCTTGTCCTTGCCGTACATTATAGGGTTACATTGGCTATTCCAATATGTTCACATAAGTATTTACATTGTCGAATAGTGAAGACATCAAAACTATGAAATAACACATATGGAATCATGTAGTAACCCAAAAAGTTTTAAACAAATCAAAATATATTTCATCTTTGAGATTCTTCAAAGTAGCCACCCCTTTGCCTTTGCAAGCTCTTGGCATTCTCTCAACCAGCTTCACCTGGAATGCTTTTCCAACTATCTTAAAGGAGTTCCCACATATGCTGAGCACTTGTTGGCTGCTTTTCCTTAAGTACCTTACTGTGATTGTTTTCTATTAAAATGGTCAAGAATAGCTTATTAGCTAAATATATATACTTAAGCAAGAATTTTGATAAGACTGTCTAGTAGTGGTCTGAGTGAGGGGGCTAATTGTACGAGCCTAATGGGAGGGATATGTAACCTGAAAACGAGCTGTTATTGGCAGAGAGAAAACTCTCTTGGTTATTGGTCTACTAACTTATACCTCCTGGTGATGTCGCCAGGCGGTCCAAAACCCCAAAACAAGATGACATTTCAGGCCGTCTTTTCAAACAGCTCTTACACTAAAAGGGTGTTATCATCATTTTCAACATTTCACAGTATTATTCCAACCTCATGGTGTGGAAATATGTATAAAACACAGGAAAATCACAACCCTACTGCCGACAAAACCCTACTGCCGACAAAACCCTACTGCCGACAAAACCCTACTACCGACAACCCTGCTGCCCAACAACCCTGCTGCCAACAAAACCCTACTGCCGACAACTCTACTGCCGACAAAACCCTACTCCCGACAAAACCCTACTGCCGACAAAACCCTACTCCCGACAAAACCCTACTCCCGACAAAACCCTACTGCCGACAAAACCCTACTGCCGACAACCCTGCTGCCAACAAAACCCTACTGCCGACAAAACCCTACTGCCGACAAAACCCTACTGCCGACAACCCTGCTGCCCGACAACCCTGCTGCCAACAAAACCCTACTGCCGACAAAACCTTACTGCCGACAACCCTGCTGCCCGACAACCCTGCTGCCGACAAAACCCTACTGCCGACAACCCTACTGCCGACAACTCTACTGCCGACAAAACCCTACTGCCGACAACCCTACTGCCGACAACCCTACTGCCGACAACCCTACTCCCGACAACCCTACTGCCGACAACCCTACTCCCGACAAAACCTTACTGCCGACAAAACCTTACTGCCGACAAAACCCTACTGCCGACAAAACCGTACTGCCGACAACCCTGCTGCCCGACAACCCTGCTGCCCGACCACCCTGCTGTCCGACCACCTCGCTGCCCAACAACCCTACTGCCAACAAACCTGCTGCCGACAAAGCCCTACTGCTGACAACCCTGCTGCCCGGCAACCCTGCTGCCCGACAACCCTGCTGCCCAACAACCCTACAGCCGACAAACCTGCTGCCGACAAAACCCTACTGCCGACAACCCTGCTGCCCGACAACCCTGCTGCCCGACAACCCTGCTGCCCAACAACCCTACTGCCGACAACTCTACTGCCGACAACCCTACTGCCGACAACCCTACTGCCGACAACCCTACTCCCGACAACCCTACTGCCGAAAACCCTACTGCCGACAAAACCCTACTGCCGACAACCCTGCTGCCCGACAACCCTGCTGCCCGACAACCCTGCTGCCCGACAACCCTGCTGCCCGACAACCCTGCTGCCCGACAACCCTGCTGCCCAACAACCCTACTGCCGACAAACCTGCTGCCGACAAAACCCTACTGCCGACAAAACCCTACTGCCCGACAACCCTGCTGCTCGACAACCCTGCTGCCCGACAACCCTGCTGCCCGACCACCTCGCTGCCCAACAACCCTACTGCCGACAAACCTGCTGCCGACAAAACCCTACTGCCGACAACCCTGCTGCCCGACAACCCTGCTGCCCGATAACCCTGCTGCCCAACAACCCTACAGCCGACAACCCTACTGCCGACAACCCTGCTGCCCAACAACCCTGCTGCCCAACAACCCTACTGCCGACCAGCCTAATATTGACAACCCTACTACCCTACTACCGACAACCATACTACCGCAACAAGCTTTCGGCATAAAAGAAAAGAGGACTCTGTGTCTATACGTCCTGACACAGCATCGAGGAGAAATGCAACGGCCAAGTCGCCCGGTGTTTCCCCGCCTTGGCCTTCGAGTGCTTACAGCTTAGTCGTCAGCCTCGCCATTATCAGCCTTCATCATCATCACAGACTTGACTATACATTCTGTTTCATCATCACAGATTGACTGTACGTTCGCCGTCATGTCAGTATTCACGTGAAGGAGGAAAGAATCGAGTATTGGTCAAACAGATTAGAACTAACTCAAGGCTAATTGGTGCTGTTTGAATTATTTAGTGGTGTGTTTGCTGCGTCCGAGAGAGAGGCCTTGGATTGAATTCTCCCCAGATTATTATTTACTCAGAGTAAATGATTTCCCCCTGGTCTCCGGTGGATTTGAGGATGAGCTGCTGTATCCTGATGAATCGAAGAGGAGGAAAGTGAGAGACAAGAGGATGAGGAGGAATCCATGAGAAGGAATCTCTCTTCTCTCTCTCCTTCTCTCTTTCTATCTCCCTCTCCCTTTCTATCTGTTTTTCTCTCTTTCTCTCATCTCTTCTCTCTCTCCTTCTCTCTTTCTATCTCCCACTCCATTTCTATCTGTTTTTCTCTCTTTCTCTCGTCTCTTCTCTCTCTCCCACTTTCTCTCTTCTGTCTTTCTCTCTCATTCTTGTTCTGGTTCTCTACCCTTTTATCTGTTCTTCTCTCTTTCTTTCTCGCTCTCTCTATTTCTCTCATTCTCTCTCTCTTCCCTCTCCTCCCTTTCTTTCTTCCTCTGTCTCTTTCTCTCTTCTATTCTCTCCCTCTCTCCTCCTTTCTACAACAGGATTTGGCATGATGATGGCATGAATGAGAAGTGAGGCTCGTTGCCATGGCAACACAGTTTTACCTCCAACAGGCAACATACATTGCTTAGCAGAATACAAAAGGGACAGAGCAGAATGTGAGGGAATAGTTTAGCTTATTAATTTGACTATTTTAAAACAAGCACACGTAAAAATAGAAAAAGACATACATGTACAATGAAAGGGGGATCCCTAGTCAGTTGTCCAAATGAATGTATTCAACTGAAATGTGTCTTCTGCATTTAAAGCAACCCCTCTGAAATTCTACCTTAATTGACATCCACGGCACCCGGGGAATACTGCCTGGCTCAGGAGCAGATTTTTACCTTGTCAGCCCCGGGATGCGAACAAGCAACCTTTTGGTTACTGGCCCAATTTATTCAAGTGTTTTTCTTTATTTTTTACCATTTTCTACATTGTAGGATAATAGTGAAGGCATCAAAACTATGAAATAACAAAGTGTTAAACAAATCTAAATCTATTTTATGTTAGATTCTTCAAAGTAGCCACCCTTTGCCTTGATGACAGCTCTGCACACTCTTGGCATTCTCTCAAACAGCTTCACCTGGAATGCTTTTCCAACAGTCTTGAAAGAGTTCCCGCATATGCTGAGAGCTTGTTGGCTGCTTTTCATTCACTCTACGATCCAACTCATCTCAAACCATCTCAATTGGGTTGAGGTCAGGTGATTGTGAAGGCCAGGTCATCTGATGCAGCACTCCATCACTATCCTTCTTGGTCAAATAGCCCTTACACAGCCTAGAGGTGTGTTGGGACATTTTTCTGTTGAAAATCAAATGATAGTCCCACTAAGCACAAACCAGATGGGATTGTGCATCCCTGCAGAATGCTGTGGTAGCCATGCTGGTTAAGTGTGCCTTGAATTCTAAATAAATCACTGACAGTGTCACTAGCAAAGAACCCCCACACCATCACACCTCCTCCTCCATGCTTCACAGTGGAAAGCACACATGTGAAGATCATCCGTTCATCCACTCTGCGTCTCACAAAGACACGGCGGTTGGAACCAAAAATCTAAAATCTGGAATCATCAGACCAAAGGACAGATTTCCACCGGTTTAATGTCCATTGCTAATGTTTCTTGGCCAAATCAGGTCTTCTTCTTATTGGCATCCTTAGTGGTTTCTTTGCAGCAATTCGACCATGAAAGCCTGATTCACGCAGTCTCCTCTGAACAGTTGATGTTGAGATGTGTCTGTTACTTGAACTCTGTGAAGCATTTATTGGGCTGCAATCTGAGGTGCAGTTAACTCTAATGAACTTATCCTCTGCATCAGAGGGAACTCTGGGTCTTCCTTTCCTGCGGCGATCGTCATGAGAGCCAGTTTCATCATAGCGCTTGATGGTTTTTGGGACTGCACTTGAAGAAACTTTCAAAGTTCTTGACATTTTCTGGATTGACTGACCTTCATGTCTTAAAGTAATGTTAAAGTTCTTGCCATAATATGGACTTGGTATTTTCCCAAATAGGGCTATCTTCTGTATACCACACCTACCTTGACACAACACAACTGAACTGCAAAGGGTGGCTACTTTGAAAGATATAAAATATATTTGACATTTTTTAAGACTTTTTGGTTACTACATGATTCCATATGTGTTATTTCATAGTGTTGATGTCTTCACTATTATTCTACAATGTAGAAAATAGTACAAATAAAGAAAAACCCTTGAATGAGTAGGTGTGTTCAAACTTTTGACTGGTACTATACAATCCACCTGTTTGGTGAATGACATGGCATTTTGTCTGACTGTGTAAATAACCATACATGACATGATCAGTATGATCTACTCTCTCTCAGCATCTCTAAGCAGTAAATGGTGAAAGGTGGGTGCATTTGTATTGAGGACGTAGCATTGAGTCCGATTATGATCATAATATGACCGTCATAACATAAGTGTGAATGAACATGACATGGAAAATGAATGGCTGTTACCTTCTCTTCCTCTGCCCACATTGCATGTAAAATCTTCATAACAAGCCAAATAACATCTGCGCTTTTACAATTTAATTCGCCCAATTTTATGGCTGTGTCTGAGTCTCTGCCATACACACTGGAGAGGATGAACAAAACAGGCATATGTGTTCCCCAGCCGCTGATGGTTGAATATAAAGGTCAGCTTTGTAGGAAATGAAATGTCAGGCTGGTGGAGGCAGGAGGAGGCTGGTGGGATAGGAGGAGACTGGAGGAGGCTGGTGGGATAGGAGGAGACTGGAGGAAGCTGGTTGGAGGCATGAGGAGGCTGGTGGGATAGGAGGAGACTGGTGGGATAGGAGGAGACTGGAGGAAGCTGGTTGGAGGCATGAGGAGGCTGGTGGGATAGGAGGAGACTGGAGGAGGCTGGTGGGATAGGAGGAGACTGGAGGAGGCTGGATGAGGTGGGATAAGAGACAGGTGGGGGCTGTTGGTCAGGGGATGGAAGCAGGGGGGAAATGGAGGAGACGAGGAGGTTGGAGGAGGGTGGTGGGATAGGAGGAGACTAGATGAGGCTAGAGGCGGTTGTAAGAGACATGTGGGGGCTGTTGGAAGCAGGGGGAGACAGGAGGAAACAGGTGGAGTCAGGAGGATGTTGTTGGAAGCAGGGGGGAAATGGAGGAGACGAGGAGGTTGGAGGAGGCTGGTGGGATAGGAGGAGACTGGAGGAGGCTGGATGAGGCTAGAGGAGGTTGTAAGAGACATGTGGGGGCTGTTGGAAGCAGGGGGAGACAGGAGGAAACAGGTGGAGTGGTTCAGGGGGAAATGGAGGCGAGGATGTTGATAGGAGGAGACTGGAGGAGGCTGGATGAGGTAGGGATAAGAGAAGGTGGGGGCTGTTGGAAGCAGGGGGAGGAGACAGGTGGAGAGGAGGATGTTGTTGGGATAGGAGGAGACTGGAGGAGGCTGGATGAGGCTAGAGGAGGTTGTAAGAGACATGTGGGGGCTGTTGGAAGCGGGGGAGACAGGAGGAAACAGGTGGAGTCAGGAGGATGTTGTTGGAAGCAGGGGGGAAATGGAGGAGACGAGGAGGTTGGAGGAGGCTGGTGGGATAGGAGGAGACTGGAGGAGGCTGGATGAGGCTAGCGGAGGTTGTAAGAGACATGTGGGGGCTGTTGGAAGCAGGGGGAGACAGGAGGAAACAGGTGGAGTCAGGAGGATGTTGGAAGCAGGGCGGAAATGGAGGAGACGAGGAGGCTGGATGAGGTTGAAAGAGGCTGGAGGAGGTTGGAAGAGTTGGGAGGAGACAGGAAGATGCTGTTGGAAGTAGGGGTAGACAGGAGGAGGCACGAGGAGAAGGTGGGGTAGGAGGTGGCAGGAAGGAGGAAGCTGGAGGAGGCAGGAGGAGACAGGAGGTTGCAATTGGAGGCAGGAAGAGAATGGAGGAGGCAGGAGCAGGCAGGAGGAGGCTAGAGGAGTGAGTGAGGTGGTATCAGAAGGAGGATGCCAAGGGTCGTGCTCATGCTGGAGGACGCGTTAAAAGTCAAGTGCTGTCTCAGATTAGGTCGACGGTCCCTTGTGCTTCTGGGGGTGAAGTGTTTGAACGGCAGACTGAGCTGATAACTTCCTAACATCTCAGCGACATGGGACCTAAACTGGAGCGGAAGAGCAGTGTAGTGCTCTTTTAGATGGTAGGGGTGTTAGTAAAGTACATGCTAATGCCATTTACACTACACCTGAGTTTTGTCTCTTGAGTGACACAGGCCTATGCCTACAGTATATGTATGCATAGTTGGTAACCCTTTACTTTCCTGCAGGTATAATGCATTGGGATGCTGTTATAATGTTGTTATAAGACTTGTGACACGCATGTACTGTATGACCCCTTATAATGTCTGGTTATCCTCTCATAATGATCATACATCCTTTCTCTATAACATTCCAGCCTTGGTTTCATGCTGAAACCATAGAAACATTCTTAGAACACATACTGTAGTATTGTACATCTCTACGGCTCAAACTCCGTGTGGATAAAAGAGCAGGCAACAAAAAAAAAAAGATGTCCTGGTAAAAAAAAAAGTCCCTTTAAGAAAAAGATGTCCCTTTAAGAAAAATATGTCCTGGTAAAAAAAATATGTCCCTTTAAGAAAAATATGTCCCTTTAAGAAAAAGATGTCCCTTTAAGAAAAAGATGTCCTTGTAAGAACTGCAGATGTGGAATTAGGAAGCTAGCTGAGGCAATAGATGTAGATGTCATTAGCTGGGTAGCAGGGACGTGCAGGAGAGAATGTGGGCCTCACAGGTTCCCCCGCTCACTTCCCACCAGCTTCACTCTCCATTGGTTGAATTCTGGGTTTGACCAGTCATCTTCTATTTGTCGGCTGCCAGGCCCACTGTGACTCACTCAGCTGTCACACGAGACATCGTGGGCCTTGGCTCCCTGGGAAAATGGCGAGCGTGCCAATTGTCGTAGCCAAGATCAACAGTGATTAGCCGCACAACATTGCTCGGGGGTTGGCCACATAACCAAGTTTTGTTGCATCTCTGGCATGGAAAGACAATTCATTGAGATAGTGTTATGAGTTATTACTGGTAATACATTGAAAAATAGTCACTCTTTGAAATTGTGAGTGATGGGATATGAATATAGATGTTCAATAAAGAATGAAAACTGAAATGATTTTATTTTTGAGCCGTTCACGGTTTGTTTGACCTAATGTACAGTTCATAGAACTCAGATGTACTAATAATGATGTGAACAGCAGGACGGTTGATTATTTTTGTGATATAATATAGTTGTGTTTGATGTTAATTTATAGTGTTTGTCGTCAACTGTCTCTGACACAATACATCTGGCAAGCAAGGCAATAGGACAGTCCATTGCTTTATACTTGAAAACATTGGGCCTCACTAAAAGCTAGATATTGTATTGTACTCATATTCAGCCTATTGTTATATTTTGAGGCTAATCCCTTTTGACTAGTGCACTGGTGTTTATTTTTCTAAGTACCTGAAGACCGAGGGAGTTATGTGGTGCTGCGTTTAATTTGACATGCTTAGCTGGTTCTAGAGGAACCGTGTGACTAAGAAACCAACAAGGGAATTAAGAAAGCTTTTTACATTAAAACATACATGCTTTAAATTATTCCTTTAATATTTACATTAAAACATACATGCTTTAAATTATTCCTTTTAATATTTACATTCAAATACACATGGCTTAAATGATTCCTTTAATAATTGCATTAAAACATACACATGGCTTAAATTATTCCTTTAATAATTGCATTAAAACATACCCGCTTTAAATGATTCCTTTAATATTTGATTTGAAGATGCATGTCTCTGTCTTCAACCTGTTTGCTATGCATGTGAGAGGTTAATTGGGAGATTCACAGAGCTAGAGCATCTTATCTCATCTCAATGCTTCCAGCATGGTGGCACCTCAGCTCCAACAAGGTGTCTGCTCTTCCGCATGTATGACAACTTCATAACTGTCACCTATTCATGAACAGATTGCCTATCTTTTAGTCTATTGTCATAGCAGCTCTAGTGTGTTTGTGTGTGTGTGTGTGTGTGTGTGTGTGTGTGTGTGTGTGTGTGTGTGTGTGTGTGTGTGTGTGTGTGTGTGTGTGTGTGTGTGTGTGTGTGTGTGTGTGTGTGTGTGTGTGCGCGCGCGCGCGCATCCATACACACGTCTGTGCTTGCGGTATTCAAATGCATTTGTTAATGTCTTTGTTTATGTCTGCCTGAAGTACTATTCATTATGTTGAGAAGGTGTCATTTGTGATTGATCGAAAACAGTAGGTCACAATGAAAGAGACAATTCATTATGAAGTTTCACAATAGATTTCTTGGCAGGCTGTTCTATTTGTAAGAAAGACTGAAATGAAAAGCCGTAGTGATAGACGGTACTGTACAACAGAGTGTACAGGTATGACAGAATCTGCTCACACAGCATTGGTCTGGTCTAGCGACTGCCAGCTCTGCGCTACCCATGATGCCTTTCAGGCGGGGATTTGATCCCCAGTCCTGTCTTTTCTGTCTGCACTCCCCTACCTCTGTCCCACCCTCTAATTTAACCTGTCTGTTACTATAACAACAAAATATGAAAGAGAAGAAAAATTGCCATAAATTGAAGTGGACACTTATCCGATGTTAAATTCAGTTAACTTCCTTCCTGCCCAATGAAGTCAATCTATCTGTTAAAAACCGCTGTTTACAACTGCTCAAAGAAATGTCACGATGCCACTTACGACTGTCAGTCAGGCTGATGGAACTCGTAACGTCTTCCATAAAGATGTGTTCCCCGCGACAACAGAGGCAGCTGTTCTGGAGGACGTTGGTGCTTAGTGTAAAATGTGTAACCCCCTCACCATGCGGTGATTCACTACATTGTAAATCAGAAATGGATGGGGTGTTCACTACTGTGAGACATTGTAAACCTGGGCTGGATGGGGAGTTCACTACTGTGAGACATTGTAAACCTGGACTGGATGGGGAGTTCACTACTCTGAGACATTGTAAACCTGGGCTGGATGGGGAGTTCACTACTCTGAGACATTGTAAACCTGGGCTGGATGGGTAGTTCACTACTCAGAGACATTGTAAACCTGGGCTGGATGGGGAGTTCACTACTCTGAGACATTGTAAACCTGGGCTGGATGGGGAATTCACTACTCTGAGACATTGTAAACCTGGGCTGGATGGGCTGAGACATTGTAAACCTGGGCTGGATGGGGAATTCACTACTCTGAGACATTGTAAACCTGGGCTGGATGGGGAATTCACTACTCTGAGACATTGTAAACCTGGGCTGGATGGGGAGTTCACTACTCTGAGACATTGTAAACCTGGGCTGGATGGGGAATTCACTACTCTTAGACATTGTAAACCTGGGCTGGATGGGGTGTTTAAAGGATGGAAAGAGGCCTTGCAAACTAGTATCCAGCCAAGTGAGGGCAAACTAGCATCCAGCTAATTGATGGCAAACTAGCATCCAGCTAATTGAGGGCAAACTAGTATCTAGCCAAGTGAGGGCAAAATAGCATCCAGCTAATTGAGGGCAAACTAGCATCCAGCTAATTGAGGGCAAACTAGCATCCAGCCTAGGAACAGTGGGTTAACTACCTGTTCAGAATGACAACCTTGTCACGGGGTTTGAGCATCCAGTCCAAGCTCTAACCACTAGGCTAAGTGAGAGCCAGGATAATCCCTCCAACTGGCCAGTGAAGCTTATTTCCAGCTGATTATTACACATTGCTGGGGACAATATAAGGCCACTCTAAAATGGTGCCGTTTTGTCACACAACACAATGCCACAGATGTCTCAAGTTGCCAGAGAATTTAATGTTAATTTCTCTACCATTTCAAACTTTTATTTTTTAACTCAGAAGGCAAGGTCACTGATTAAGAACAAATTCTGAAGTTATTTTCAATGAACTGCCTATTTTTGGAACAGTGGGTTAACTGTCTTGTTCAGGTAATAATATTTTGAATATTCAATTAGGGTTTGACATCAACCAACTGTAATCAATCAAGAGAGACCGCCTGAACACTGTCTTGTTCAGGGGCAGAGCAACACATTTTTACCTTGTCAGCTCAGGGATTCAATCCACCAACCTTTCGGTTACTGGCCCAACACTCTAACCACTAGGCTACCTGCTGCCCCTATATCCATCCCGAGACAACTCCGACCTCGAGTATCAAACAAGCCACTAATTTTTCTGGGACCAAATTCGACACTCATTGACCTCCATACAACAACTCCTTGCATGGTGGGCGAAACAACAAAAAAACACCACCTTCTGGAGGGAAACAGATTTTCCACTCATTGACCTCCATACAACAACTCCTTGCATGGTGGGCGAAACAACAAAAAAACACCACCTTCTGGAGGGAAACAGATTTTCCACCGAGTTGGGCCTCTCTCTTCCTCTTCCTCTCTGGTGCCTTTCAGCCCCATTCAGCAATATGTCTCGCTTCAAATTCAAATACTTCAAGCGCCATCGGGAGTTTTTCATAGGAATACGTGGATGACGTCAGTAGATATCACTTTCTACTGGTTGTAATGTCTATGGTTAAATCAGATCTAACTTTATGGTAGCCCGCGTAACTCAACTCCACATTACACGATGGAGTTGAGCGGCGACTGGTGTGGGCCGACTGGAGCTCTGGCGTTTTTATAAAAACCTAGTGATTTCAGCACCAAAAGAATAGCACACAATTACACAGGACATTGTTTAGTCGGCTAACTTTATGGTAGACGGGACGAAGATCATATAACCAAGTGGAGGCTGTAGTAATGGTTGCCCTTCCTTGCAAAATACGGAATCCATTCAAATGTATCCTATTAGTTTCCTTTCACCTTGAGTTCAGAACGTGGACCAGTAGGAAGTGATTATGATGTGTTGAGTTTGGCCTATGTGCACTTGTAAAAATAAGCATTGGAATTGATTATAATGATTTTCCAATAAAATATTCCTATGTGTTGTCTAGACGGGCCAATCGAGGTGGTGGGAGCAAGAGATCCCCATGGAGGGAGCGATCGCCAAGGGCGAGCTGATCACCCACAACCTGACGGAGCTCATCAAGCCAGAGGCCTACCTGGTGCGCCTCACCCCCATCACGCGCTTCGGGGAAGGAGACTCCACAGACAGAACCATCAGATACAGTGGTGAGCAGAAATCATTCTCTGTCTAGTTGGGCGGCCTGGATAGTGTATGATCACAATGCTCTATTTAGAGTTAATTGTACTGTACAAAATCTACTTGGCCTTCAGCACTGTATATTCTTCAGTAGGGACTAGCATGGCCTTGAATGCTCACAGTTCTATATGGTGTTAATGTATATTGTTGCATATTGTATTGTATTTTGTTGTATAGTATACAGAATCCCCCTCAGCATTGTACAGTAGAGAAATGATTTTCTTCAATGAGGATGTGCAGTTGAAGTCAGAGGTTTACATACACCTGAGCCAAATACATTTAAACGCAGTTTTTCACAATTCCTGACATTTAATCCTGGTAAAAAATCCCCTGTCTTAGCTCAGTTAGGATCACCACTTTATTTTAAGAATGTGAAATGTCAGAATAATAGTAGAGAGAGAGTGATTTATTTCAGATTTGATTTCTTTCATCACATTCCTAGTGGGTCAGAAGATTACATACACTCAATTAGTATTTGGTAGCATTGCCTTTAAATTGTTTAACTTGGATCAAACGTTTTGGGTAGCCTTCCACAAGCTTCCCACAATAAGTTGGGTGAATTTTGGCCCATTCCTCCTGACAGAGCTGGTGTAACTGAGTCAGGTAGGTAGGCCTCCTTGCTCACACACGCTTGTTCAGTTCTGTCTACAAATTTTCTATGGGATTGAGGTCAGGGCTTTGAGATGGCCACTCCAATACCTTGACTTTGTTGTCCTTAAGCCATTTTGCCACACCTTTGGAAGTATGCTTGGGGTCATTGTCCATTTGGAAGACCCATTTGTGACCAAGCTTCAACTTCCTGACTGATGTCTTGAGATGTTGCTTGAATATATCCACATAATTTTCCTGCCTCATGAAGCCATCTATTTTGTGAAGTTCACCAGTCCCTCCTGCAGCAAAGCTCCCCCACAACATGATGCTGCCACCCCCGTGCTTCATGGTTGGGATGGTGTTCTTCGGCTTGCAAGCCTCCCCCTTTGTACTCCAAACATATCGATGGTCATTATAGCAAAACAGTTCTATTGTTGTTTCATTGGACCAGAGGACATTTCTCCAACAAGTACGATGTTTGTCTCCATGTGCAGTTGCAAACTGTAGTCTGGCTTTTTTTATGGCGGTTTTAGAGCAGTGACTTCTACCTTGCTGAGCAGCCTTTCAGGTTTTGTCCATATAGGACTCATTTTACTGTGGATATAGATACTTTTGTACCTGTTTCCTCCAGCATCTTCAAAAGGTTCTTTGCTGTTGTTCTGGGATTGATTTGCACTTTTCACACCAAAGTACGTTCATCTCTAGGAGACAGAACGCGTCTCCTTCCTGAGCGGTATGATGGCTGCGTGGTCCCATGGTGTTTATACTTGCGCAACTATTGTTTGTACAGACGAACGTGGTACCTTCAGGCATTTGGAAATTGCTCCCAAGGATGAACCAGACTTATGAATCAATCTACAATTTTTTTTCTGCAGTCTTGGTTGATTTCATTTTGATTTTCCCATGATGTCAAGCAAGCTGAGTTTGAAAAGAGGCACAATTGACTCAAATTAGTTTGAAGGTAAAGGAGTAATTTTTGTTTAAATACATCCACAGGTACACCTGACCCGCCAGTGAATTATGTTAAATAACGGTTCAAATTATGTCAAACTGCCTCTTAGCCTATCAGAAGCTTCTGCCAAGAGAGCAAAGCCATGACATCATTTTCTGGAATTTTCAGTCCGAAGCTGTTTAAAGGCACTTTGAGATATCAACTATATAAATAAATTTTATTTTATTTAGTGTATGTAAACTGTAAAGTTTGGTGGTGGAGGAATTTTGGTCTGGGGCTGTTTATCATGGTTTGTGCTATGGTCCTTAGTTCCAGTGAAGGGAAACCTTAATGCTTCGGCATTTAATGACATTCTAAATGATTCTGTGCTTCCAACTTTGTGACAGTTGGGGAAGCCCCTGTTTCAGCATAACAATGCCCCCTTGCACAAAGCGAGGTCCATGCAGAAATTGTTTGTTGAAATTGGTGTGGAAGAACTTCACTGGCATGCATAGAGCCCTGACCTGAACCCCATTGAACACCTTTGGGATGTATTTGAAATCAGACTGTGAGCCAGGCCTAATTGCCTAATATCAGTGCCCGACCTCACTAATGCTCTTGTGGCTGAATGTCCCCTCAGCAATGTTCCAACATCTAGTGGGAAGCCTTTCCAGAAGAGTGGAGGCTGTTATGGCAGCAATGTTCCAACATCTAGTGGAAAGCCTTTCCAGAAGAGTGGAGGCTGTTATGGCAGCAATGTTCCAACATCTAGTGGAAAGCCTTTCCAGAAGAGTGGAGGCTGTTATAGCAGCAATGTTCCAACATCTAGTGGGAAGCCTTCCCAGAAGAGTGGAGACTGTTAGGGCAGCAAAGGGGGGACCAACTCCATATTTTAAATGTTTACATTTTTTAATCAAACCATTTTTTAACTCGGCATGTCAGTTTAGAACAAATTCTAAATTTTCAACGCCCATGATTTTGGAATGTGATGTTCGATGTCAACATACTTTTGATCATGTAATGTATCACAGTAAGGGCCTCCCAGATGTTGACATATTTATATGGTAATAGGGACCCCTACTGGTTAGGAAAATACTGAATCATGAGATAGGTCACTGTCAGTACATTTGACAGAGCATTCTTATTTAAGAAGAAAGTAAAGCAAAGACAGAGATGAATTTGTACCCGTGATGATTACACATTCAGAGATCCAGGCATAATAACATGAGAAAACATTCAGCTCCTCAACTTAGTCATCAAAAAGTGCCATTGTCACCGAGGGGGAGGCGGCAGACAGTATCAAGAGCCATCCAGCAAGGATTTCGGCTAAGAATACAAACGGAAAGGATTTTGAATGAAATGCAATTTGTATGTAGTTGGAGGGGTGGACTTTAATTCCCTGTCTGTTAACACTGGTGTTTCTGTAGACAAGGTTCCACAATCATTGTCTAATGTCTACTTTATTTCTTTATCCTTCACTATCATTTACTTATTTTTTTAAATCAATCCGTCCTTTTTTTTGGTACTTTCTTATGAAGGGAGTGAAAAGAGGCACCGAAAATGTCCTTCCGCAAACACCTGTTCAAAAAATCTACTCCTTTCAACAGGCTGCAGAATTAGAATTACAGCCTGAGCTTTGCCTCAGCTTCAACACAGTTGGAAGTCCTTGTAGTGCAGCACTGCAACACAAGACACGATACTGTCCAGGTTTTGAGTCCTCTCTCTTCCAAACTTGAATAGCCTAGCCTGGGTCTATTCTAGTTCCAGCCTTTGAAATACACGTCTGCTACAAACCGTCAGTTCTCAGCCCTAGCCTGTGAAGTCACGCACGCACGCACGCACGCACGCACGCAGCCAACCAACCCCCCCCCCCCCATACAAACACAACAGAACACAGTCGGGTGGTGAGCTGCTCTGACTAGCAAACAAACACAGCAGTTCACTGACCTTCTGCACTAATTAGATGCTTCCAGCCTATATTCTCTAATCATGTTTTCCTCTGCACCCAGGTGAGATGAGGAAATAGCAGCACGAGAGTGCTTTCCACCTATTATCTTGTTTTTAGGAGTATTCTATGTCAGAGGTCTGAAACTCCCTGCCCTCGTGCCACATTAGGCCTATTTGTGGCCCACAGGCCTGGAATTTGAGCTTATGCTGTATCCATGTTATGGTGGTTGCTCATACAGTACAGATTGACGACATGCCTGACCTGACATTTCAACCTCTACGCTGCGGTCTCCCCCTTGACAGTGTTTAAGGTCCCATGGGACCATCGGTTGTGCTGTAACAACAACATAAAGACTCGCCTCGAAAAAGTCACCGTTGATGCAGTGACACACATTGTCACATTGGAAAGTGTATTTTACTGTGTTCAGGAATATTTATACTGTGTATATGTAATGACATGTATGAGACCCTTATACTCGTCATAACATTATTTAGGCTTTATTAAACTCTATAATTACAATTTATACAATCACTGAGGACATTGTGGTAAAATAAAGTTAGAGTCGAAAGTTCACAAACACTTGGAGGTTGGAGTCATTAAAACTCGTTTTTCAACCACTCCACAACAACTCTTGTCAACAAACTATAGTTTGGCAAGTCGGTTAGGACATCTGATTTGTACATGACTGTCATGCATAGGTGTAATAGGTGGCAGGGAAGTCAGGCGCAGGAGAGTCAAACTGAGTGTAAAATGGAGTCTTTTAATAAAGTTCCAAGAGTATGCTCCATAACACTAAATGTACAAACAAACCAAACATGGGTACGAGCACCCGACGCGCACCTATAAACAAATACACTATACTGACAACAAAACAATCTCTTACAAAGACATGAGGGGAAACAGAGGGTTAAATACACAACAGGTAATGAATGGGATTGAAAACAGGTGTGTGGGAAGACAAGACAAAACCAATGGAAAATGAAAAAAGGATCAATGATGGCTAGAAGACCGGTGACGTCGAACGCCGAGCACCGCCCGAACAAGGAGAGGCAACGACTTCGGCAGAAGTCGTGACAATGACATGAGTCAGTTATCCAACAATTGTTTACATACAGATTATTTCACTTGTAATTGGCAGTATCACAATTCCAGTGGGTCAGAAGTTTACATACACTAAGTTGACTGTGCCTTTAAACAGCTTGGAAAATTCCAGGAAATGATGTCATGGCTTTAGAAGCTTCTGATAGGCTAATTGACATCATTTGAGTCAATTGGAGGTGTACTTGTGGATGTATTTCAAGGTCTATCTTCAAACTCAGTGCCTCTTTGCTTGACATCATGGGAAAATCAAAAGAAATCAACCATGACCTCAGAATAAAAATTGTAGACCTCCACAAGTCTGGTTCATCCTTGGGAGCAATTTCCAAATACCTGAAGGTACCACGTTCATCTGTACAAACAATAGTAGGTATAAACACCATGGGACCACGCAGCCGTCATACCACTCAGGAAGGAAGCATGTTCTGTCTCCTAGAGGTGAACATACTTTGGTGCGAAAAGTGCAAATCAATCCCAGAACAACAGCAAAGGACCTTGTGAAGATGCTGGAGGAAACAGGTACAAAAGTATCTATATCCACAGTAAAACGAGTCCTTTGTCAACATAACCTGAAAGGCCACACAGCAAGGAAGAAGCCACTGCTCCAAAACCGCCATAAAAAAGCCAGACTACGGTTTGCAACTGCACATATGGACAACGATCGTACTTTTTGGGGAAATGTCCTCTGGTCTGATGAAACAAAAATAGAACAGTTTGGCCATAATGACCATCGTTATGTTTGGAGGACAAAGGGGGAGGCTTGTAAGCCGAAGAACATCATCCCAACCGTGAAGCACGGGTGTGGCAGCATCATGTTGTGGGTGCATTTTGCTGCAGGAGGGACTGGTGAACTTCACAAAATAGATGGCTTCATGAGGCAGGAAAATTATGTGGATATATTGAAGCAACATCTCAAGATATCAGTCAGAAAGTTAAAGCTTGGTCGCAAATAGGTCTTCCAAATGGACAATGACCCAAAGAACAATTCCAAAGTTGTGGCAAAATGGCTTAAGGACAACAAAGTCAAGGTATTGGAGTGGCCATCACAAAGCCCTGATCTCAATTCTATAGAAAATTTGTGGGCAGAACTGAAAAAGCGTGTGCGAGCAAGGAGGCCTACCTACCTGACTCAGTTACACCAGCTCTGTCAGGAGGAATGGGCCAAAATTCACCCAACTTACTGTAGGAAGCTTGTGGAAGGCTACCCAAAATGTTTGACCCAAGTTAAACAATTTCAAGGCAATGCTACCAAATACTAATTGAGTGTATGTAAACTTCTGACCCACTGGGACTGTGATGAAAGAAATAAAAGCTGAAAGAAATAATTTTCTCTACTATTATTCTGACATTTCACATTCTTAAAATAAAGTGGTGATCCTAACTGACCTAAGACTTTTTACTAGGATTAAATGTCAGGAATTGTGAAAAACTGCGTTTAAATGTATTTGGCTAAGGTGTATGTAAACTTCTGACTTCAACTGTATGATGGTAAAAGATAACACTTGTTCTCAAATGTTAATTGCTCAGTGGTCTCATATTATACAATAAAAGAGATGCTCAACACTCAATCACCCACACACGCACACACACACACACACACACACACACTGGCAGCATACACACCCAGACGCACACCGCAAGTGGATCGATATGAGAGAAAACATTTTTACACATTCACGTAAAATGCCACCGTGACCTCAAATATTTACATATGTATTTTAATCCCCCAGTGATACAACATTGTATATAAATAATGTGTCGGACAACTGATGATTCCTCCAAATCTATCTATGACCTGAAATGTTTCATCTCCCTCTGCATGAGTTGTGTCAAGATTGCCAAAGTTATCTCCAAGTTACCTCAGACAACATATTTTTTGCGTTTATTTGTTCATTTTATAAACCAGAATCATGATATTGTATAATCACTCCTGTTTGACATCTGAGTGCCTTGAAGAATTTTTGGTTACACTTAATACCTGTGTGTATCTACATACCCCGGAAATACGGTATGCCGCCCAAGCCTTTTAAATACTAGCAGTGCACTTGCTGATTCTAACGAGCAGTGGCACGGCGTACAACTGTCCTCTGGATAACAGCTGTGGCTGAGGATGTGACAGCCACTTCAGTTTGACACACTGGATTGGGTTTCATGTTGGTGTTAAGAGTTAGTTTCAGTATATGTTTTTCTATGTGCAACTTTGGTCTCAAGAATCGTGTTCTCTTCTCCATAAATATTGTACGGCAGCTGTTTGAGAAAGAAAACAAGGATATTACTGAAGTGATGCCCTACAGGAGAAAAGGAGAATGTACAAAAACATGTTTGTGTAAATACCTTTTCTGATGTACGCTTACGAAAACGAGTGTCCGTGCAACTAAGTCCTCCAGATATGCACGCTACCGTACACAATGAGCAAAAGACATGCGGCAATTCGAATGTGTATTTAACGATGTTGACTAAATGTTGTGCCTCCCTGCCTACTGCTTCCCTGCCTGCGCAATGCTTGTGGTCTATCTAGGCACTGAGTGCACAGAGACCCTATCAATTAGAGTCAGTACTAATGCAGAGCATGTTTCCAAGCTAGCAGCATCTGCTCCTCTCCACCAAGACGACCTCCTTCTCCTCACTGAAGTTGGGAACAGCTGGGTGATTTAGTAGTGGGGGAAACGGAACCTCCCGATGCATAATTGCGGCTCAGAATAGGGGAAACTATGGAGAAAAAGGCCCATAATGAACATCTGATGCGATTCGCCACAAACCACCAGCCCACTCCTTCGTATTATACAGTTTCCCAAATTACAATAATTTGATGCAGTCGCAGGCATTTTCAGATTTTAATCCTCAATTGAATCATCAATGAATCAATTGGTGGTTCTCTATACAATTGCTAAATGGGATAATTTCTCTGCATTTACATTTTTTTGACAGATCTCTCTTCGATAATAGTAGCCTTTTCTCTTAAACATCTGCTGTTGTTGTGTTTTGTGATGTTTTTTTTTTTCATTTGCATTCTCTTCATATCTGACCATTTATCGTTAGCCAATGGGACGGATGCCTCTGGCTGCACCTTTGTTGGACCGGGCTGATCTGTTATACCGTCAAATGGGACACACGGTTTACTCTAGTTCAAACATCTCACCGTGAAATTTACAGCCTGAATACATCTCCCAAACTCCTACTTTGCTTGAAGAATACTATCTCTACAGGTTAGGCTCTGGAAGTTTATTGGTTGAAATTGGGATACATTTCACGTCAGCTATCTCCACTGCAAATTGTTTGAAAATCTCTACCCAGCATGCAGTTCTGCCCTCATTGGGATTAGGAAAGGACTCAGCCACAGTTCCTGGCGAGCGCAGATAGGGAAGGTGGTGAATTAAATTAAGAAAGATGCAGGTCTGTATAGTTTACCTGAGTCTCGTGCTTCCTCTCTTCCATTAGCCCTCTGCAGCCCATAAGCCCTCTCTCTCTCCGGAGTAACCTAACCCTAACCCTCTCTCCCTCCGGATGATAAGAGGGGTTGATGGCATGGCCTCACTACTTCCTAGTACTCCGCCTCAAATTAGACTGCAGGGACAAACAAAGTAGTTCTTCCTTTTTAGATTTCCCCACGGCTCTTTTATACAGAGTAGAGATGAAATCTTAGCCACAGGCATTCCTTTCATGAGTTTGAACTCCTAAATGATTCAAGTGTCTTTTGTTTTCTCTTTCAGCTCCAGTCAACCCTCACTTGAGTAAGTATCAGTCCTATGAAATAGACTCCCTAACCCATGGCAGTTTGATATTTAATAAGACAAGCCAACCATAATGTTTTAATTAGCAATGACCAGAGATTAATAAAAGGTAGGGTTTTTATGTTATACACCATTTTTTTATGGTATACACAGTTTATTCATATGAATTATCCATCGCAATACACAGGTCCTTAATAATGTCAAAAATTAAATATTTCCTATTAATACCGTGTTCATAATACAATATGAGCACATTTCAATAATCGGCAATAAGATGTTTGAAAATACATAAAGTCTATCTCAGTAGTATCTAAGCTATAAGACTCCTGAACAGCTAATCAAAGGGCTACCAAGACCCCTCTTTCACGCTGTTGCGACTCTCTGTTTATCATCTATGCATAGTCACCTTAACTCTACCTAAATGTACATATTACCTCAATTACTTTGACTAACCGGTGCCCCCGCACATTGACTCTGTACCGGTATCCTCTGTATATAGCCTCCACATTGACTCTGTACCAGTATCCTCTGTATATAGCCTCTCTATTGTTATTTTACTGCTTCTGTTTAATTATTTGTTACTTTTATTTTTTTATTTTTTTTACTTATCTATTTTTTACGTAACACTTTTTTTTCTTCAAACTTCTTAAAGTGTTGTTGGTTATGGGCTTGTAGGTAAGCATTTCACTGTGTGGTCTACCTGTTGTATTTGGCTGATGTGCCAAATCAAAATTTGATTTGGACTGGCTGATGCTAGCATCGTTTAAATTAAAAGACATTTGTAACGAACTAAATCTTACTCAACTAATAACTATACCTACCCGTCTTAATCCAAAAGACCCCCAAAAAATCTACATTAATAGGCCTTGTCTTAACAAATACACCTCACAAATATATATATATATATATATCTAGTGGGTTATTTGCAAATCAGTGACCACTGCCCTATTGCATGTATCAGAGATACTAGGCTAAAAAACCCTGACTCTCGTATAATTCTAAAGAGACACTATAAACACTTCTCAGAGCAAGCCTTTATCCATGACCTTTATTACTCAGAGCTTTTATCTGTAAACTGCATAATGGACCCAGTTTTAGCCTTCTCTTTCTTTTCTTACATTTTGTTACCTTCATGGCTGATAAATACGCCCCCATTAAAGCGACTTAGGGTAAAACCTAAACACAGTACCACTACGGCCACTGTACGTGTTGTAAATTATATTACTAATGTCCTAGATAATAGAAAGTGCTGTGCCGCCTTGTTCATAGATGTGTCTAAAGCTTTTGACACTGTAGACCATGCAATACCTTTTTATAATTATAATTCATGAAAACAGGTCTCAAACATGGATTACACTTGAGGCCAAAATGCGATTTCCAGAGTTGGTTATCGCTGTCTTTTCCTGTTATGCTCCTTGCCTATGGAATAGCCTGCAGACTAAACTTCAACTTGAGACTCTTGTCCCTGTCGCCCATTTTAAACATTTATTGTAAGATTTTTATTTTTCTATTTCTTGTAAACTGTTTCGGGTAATTTGTGTTATCTGTGATGGTTTAGTGTAGTTTCTTAATCATTGTACCTGAACTGTATGTGTAAAGTTGTATATGCAGGGCCCAGCTGTAAAAGAGACCTTGGTCTCAGTCTGTGTTCCTTGTTGAAATAAAGGTAGAATAATAATTTCTATGTCTTCTCTGTGTGTCCTCCCCATCAGGAGAGTTCCAGTGCAGCTTTGAGGACGAGGCCGTGTGTATGTTCACCCAGGACAAGAGGGATGACTTTGACTGGACCCGACACAGTGCCGCCACCAGAGACACCAAGTATACGCCCAACACAGGGCCCAGCAGTGACCGAGTGGGCTCCAAGCAAGGTTAGCACACATACCAATGTACCTTTACATGCATGCACACTCTCACCAACACAACACAACACTGTGCTCTCTATCTTTCAACCAATTTCTCCATTCTGTTCTGCTCTCAGGTAGTTGAAGAGCACTGAACAGGTCTGAATTTTAAGCCCAAGCCTTACCCATGCCCGTGAAGCAACGGTCAGGCCGTACCCTACCCAGTCCTGATTGCTTGGGCCAAATTTAAGGCCCTGACCTGCCCAAAGAATGAACTTCCTCCATTAGTAAATCCATTAGCTGCTCCTCTCTGTCTGTCACTCACTCCCTGCGTGCAGCTCACTCTACACTGCACTCTGCTCATGGTGGCTCTGAGTCTGTGAGTATCCATAGAAACGGCTCCACATACGTTGCTCTTGTCAATGAAGAGACATGAGAGAACAGTTAGCTGTTAGCTACTTTTAGTCACTAAACTCAGACAAAACTGAAGGAACATTATTATTTTATGTTAAATAATCTATCCTGTCTTATATTTCATGACTTTGAAGCACTTTTGACACCATTTTATAATTTCAGTCAGATATGACTGTACTGCAGCAGCAGAGCACATGCAAAATGTTTGTGATCAATTTAGTGATACCTCAGCCCTTCTCCTTCCCTAGTTACTGATGAGAAAACAGGCTCTTCTCCTTCCCTAGTTACTGATGAGAAAACAGGCCCTTCTCCTTCCCTAGTTACTGATGAGAAAACAGGCCCTTCTCCTTCCCTAGTTACTGATGAGAAAACAGGCCCTTCTCCTTCCCTAGTTACTGATGAGAAAACAGGCCCTACCTGTTTTAGTGATACCTCAGCCCTTCTCCTTCCCTAGTTACTGATGAGAAAACAAGCCCTTCTCCTTCCCTAGTTACTGATGAGAAAACAGGCCCTTCTCCTTCCCTAGTTACTGATGAGAAAACAGGCCCTTCTCCTTCCCTAGTTACTGATGAGAAAACAAGTTACTGATGAGAAAACCCTTCTCCTTCCCTAGTTATTGATGAGGAAACAGGCCCTTCTCCTTCCCTAGTTACTGATGAGAAAACAGGCCCTTCTCCTTCCCTAGTTACTGATGAGAAAACAGGCCCTACCTGTTTTAGTGATACCTCAGCCCTTCTCCTTCCCTAGTTACTGATGAGAAAACTAGTTATTGATGAGAAAAAGGCCCTTCTCCTTCCCTAGTTACTGATGAGAAAACAGGCCCTTCTCCTTCCCTAGTTATTGATGAGAAAACAGGCCCTACCTGTTTTAGTGATACCTCAGCCCTTCTCCTTCCCTAGTTACTGATGAGAAAACAGGCCCTTCTCCTTCCCTAGTTACTGATGAGAAAACAGGCCCTTCTCCTTCCCTAGTTACTGATGAGAAAACAGGCCCTTCTCCTTCCCTAGTTACTGATGAGAAAACAGGCCCACCTGTTTTAGTTCTCCTTCCCTAGTTACTGATGAGAAAACAGGCCCTTCTCCTTCCCTAGTTACTGATGAGAAAACAGGCCCTTCTCCTTCCCTAGTTTGATAGTGATACCTCAGCCCTTCTCCTTCCCTAGTTACTGATGAGAAAACAGGCCCTTCTCCTTCCCTAGTTACTGATGAGAAAACAGGCCCTACCTGTTTTAGTGATACCTCAGCCCTTCTCCTTCCCTAGTTACTGATGAGAAAACAGGCCCTTCTCCTTCCCTAGTTACTGATGAGAAAACAGGCCCTTCTCCTTCCCTAGTTATTGATGAGGAAACAGGCCCTACCTGTTTTAGTGATACCTCAGCCCTTCTCCTTCCCTAGTTACTGATGAGAAAACAAGCCCTTCTCCTTCCCTAGTTACTGATGAGAAAACAGGCCCTTCTCCTTCCCTAGTTATTGATGAGGAAACGGGCCCTACCTGTTTTAGTGATACCTCAGCCATTCTCATTCCCTAGTTACTGATGAGAAAACAGGCCCTTCTCCTTCCCTAGTTAATGATGAGAAAACAGGCCCTTCTCCTTCCCTAGTTATTGATGAGGAAACAGGCCCTTCTCCTTCCCTAGTTACTGACGAGAAAACAGGCCCTTCTCCTTCCCTAGTTACTGATGAGAAAACAGGCCCTTCCCTTCCCTAGTTAATGATGAGAAAACAGGCCCTTCTCCTTCCCTAGTTATTGATGAGTAAACAGGCCCTTCTCCTTCCCTAGTTACTGACGAGAAAACAGGCCCTTCTCCTTCCCAGTTACTGATGAGAAAACAGGTACCTGTTTTAGTGATATCAGCCCTTCTCCTTCCCTAGTTGACATGTACACTAGTTATTGATGAGAAAACAGGCCTTACTCACATCATGGTCAATGTAGTTGACATTGATCATGATGGTGTACAATGATGAGATGATGATGAGGTCCAACTATAGTAAATAGTCATGTCGCTAAATCAAGTCGCTGATTATTTTCATAACGTTGGTACTTTCTCAAATCTGGTCGCCAAATCTATAGTTGTCAAATTAATGAATTTCTACTCGTGTCTCCTTCCATTGAAAATGGCTGATTTCTAGTTGTTAGGTCACAATTAGAATTGTTTGTTAGTGACGGCCTGACAGAGAAACATAGAATAATTTTTAGTTTGACACTGAAATGACAAAAGGACAACCTCAGTCTGTAGCTTTAGCCAGGCCAGTATACCTGGGTGTTTATGTGGAAAACATTTCAAGGACATTTATGCAACTGCATTGATGAATGGAAACCATGTTTTAAACTTAGTTTGAAATGTACTTCCTATTCTCTCCATGTTACCTACAGTACTGATAACCATGCATACAATGCTATGGGATGTGAGACATGGGATGCATTCCCGAAAAGAATCAATAGATCTCTTTCTTAATACAGTATTTTCACAAAGCAACACAGAAGTCAACATAAGGAGTACAATACAATGCGTTCTGTAACTCTTCCACTTCTGGGAAGTGTTCATGGTTCTTGCTGTGTACAGTGTTGCCATGGTGAGGAGGGAGGGTGGTTCTGATAGATTGTTTCTGGTGGTGAGCCTCCAGCAGGGCCGGGAGGTCAAGGACAGTGTTCAGGTTTTGTTAAATCGTCATGTACACGTGATCTACGTGAGCACACAGTGCAATGAAATGCTGACTCAACAATGCAACAACTATAAGTGAATAAAAGAGGAATTAAAAGCTCAATGAATGAAAAAAGGATAAAAAATTAGCAAAACATATCATGCAAGAAGGCACACAAATGGATTGAAGTGCTGAAAGCTAATAAATACAGCCAGTTTAGCTGAAGGCTAGTAAATACAGCCAGTTTAGCTGAAGGCTAATAAATACAGCCAGTCTAGCTGAAGGCTAATAAATACAGCCAGTTTAGCTGAAGGCTAATAAATACAGCCAGTTTAGCTGAAGGCTAGTAAATACAGCCAGTTTAGCTGAAGGCTAATAAATACAGCCAGTCTAGCTGAAGGCTAATAAATACAGCCAGTTTAGCTGAAGGCTAGTAAATACAGCCAGTTTAGCTGAAGGCTAATAAATACAGCCAGTCTAGCTGAAGGCTAATAAATACAGCCAGTTTAGCTGAAGGCTAATAAATACAGCCAGTTTAGCTGAAGGCTAGTAAATACAGCCAGTTTAGCTGAAGGCTAATAAATACAGCCAGTTTAGCTGAAGGCTAATAAATACAGCCAGTTTAGCTGAAGGCTAGTAAATACAGCCAGTTTAGCTGAAGGCTAATAAATACAGCCAGTCTAGCTGAAGGCTAATAAATACAGCCAGTTTGAAGCTGAAGGCTAGTAAATACAGCCAGTTTAGCTGAAGGCTAATAAATACAGCCAGTTTAGCTGAAGGCTAGTAAATACAGCCAGTTTAGCTGAAGGCTAATAAATACAGCCAGTCTAGCTGAAGGCTAATAAATACAGCCAGTCTAGCTGAAGGCTAATAAATACAGCCAGTTTAGCTGAAGGCTAGTAAATACAGCCAGTTTAAATACAGCCAGTTTAGCTGAAGGCTAGTAAATACAGCCAGTTTAGCTGAAGGCTAGTAAATACAGCCAGTTTAGCTGAAGGCTAGGAAATACAGCCAGTTTAGCTGAAGGCTAATAAATACAGCCAGTTTAGCTGAAGGCTAGTAAATACAGCCAGTTTAGCTGAAGGCTAGTAAATACAGCCAGTTTAGCTGAAGGCTAATAAATACAGCCAGTTTAGCTGAAGGCTAGTAAATACAGCCAGTTTAGCTGAAGGCTATTAAATACAGCCAGTTTAGCTGAAGGCTAATAAATACAGCCAGTTTAGCTGAAGGCTGGGAATTATGGGGAGGTGGGCGGTCAGGATGTGTGTCCACAGCGGACGGTAGTCTCAGAACTATGTATGTATCTTCACTACTGGTCAAAAGTTTTAGAACAGCTACTCATTGAAGGGTTTTTCTTTATTTTACTATTGTCTACATTGTAGAATAATATTGAAGACATCAAAACTATGAAATAACACATGGAATCATGTAGTAACCAAAAAGTGTTAAACAAATCAAAATAGATTTGAGATTTGAGATTCTTCAAATAGCCACGCTTTGCCTTAATGACAGCTTTGCACACTCTTGGCATTCTCTCAGCCAGCTTCACCTGGAATGCTTTTCCAACAGTCTTGAAGGAGTTCCCACATATGCTGAGCACTTGTTGGCAGCTTTTCCTTCACTCTGTGATCCAACTCATCCCAAACCATTTCAATTGGGTTGAGATTGGTTGACTGTGGAGGCCAGGTCATCTGATGCAGCACTCCATCACTCTCCTTCTTGGTTAAATAGCCTTACACAGCCTGGAGATGTGTTGGGTTATTGTCCTATTGAAAAACAAATGATAGCCCACTAAGCACAAACTGGATGAGATGGCGTATCGCTGCAGAATGCTGTGGTAGCCATACTGGTTAAGTGTGCCTTGAATTCTAAATAAATCACAGACAGTGTCACCAGAAAATCACCATAACACCTCATCCTCCTCCTCCTCCGCCCCATCTCATTCCCCTCCTCCGCCCCATCTCCTCCTCCTCCTCCCCATCTCATCCTCCTACTCCGCCCCATCTCCTCCTCCGCCCCATCTCATCCTCCTCCTCCCCATCTCCTCCTCCCCATCTCATCCTCCTTCTCTGCCCCATCTCCTCCTCCTCCGCCCCATCTCATCCTCCTCCTCTGCCCCATATCCTCCTCCCCATCTCATCCTCCTCCTCCGCCCCATCTCCTCCTCCTCCTCCATCTCCTCCTCCTCCGGCCCACCTCCTCCTCCTCCTCCACCCCATCTCCTCCTCCTCCTCCGCCCCATCTCCTCCTCCATCCCATTTCCTCCTCCTCCTCCACCCCATCTCCTCCTCCGCCCCATCTCATCCTCCTCCTCCGCCCCATCTCCTCCTCCCCTCCTCCTCCGCCCCACCTCCTCCTCCTCCTCCTCCATTTCCTCCCCATCCACCCCTCCATCCCTCCTCCGCCCCATCTCCTCCTCATCCCATCTCCTCCTCCACCCCATCTCATCCTCCGCCCCATCTCATCCTCCTCCTCCGCCCCATCTCCTCCTCCCCATCTCCTCCTCCCCATCTCATCCTCCCCCATCTCATCCTCCTCCTCCGGCCCATCCACCCCATTTCCTCCTCCTCCACCCCATCTCATCCCTCCTCCGCCCCCATCTCATCCATCCATCTCATCCTCCGCCCCATCTCCTCCTCCTCCCCATCCCCATCTCATCCTCCCCCATCCTCCTCCTCCTCCTCCACCCCATCTCCTCCTCCTCTGCCCCATCTCCTCCTCCTCCTCCACCCCCTCCTCCTCCGCCCCATCTCCTCCTCCTCCTCAACCCGCCCCATCTCCTCCTCCCCATCTCTCCTCCTCCACCCCATCTCCTCCTCCGGCCCATCTCCTCCTCCTCCGCCCCATCTCCTCCTCCACCCCATCTCCTCCTCCTCCTCCACCCCATCTCATCCTGCTCCTCCGCCCCATCTCCTCCTCCGCCCCATCTCATCCTCCTCCTCCACCCCATCTCATCCTCCTCCTCCGCCCCATCTCCTCCTCCTCCTCCCATCTCCTCCTCCCCATCTCATCCTCCTCCTCCGCCCCCATCTCCTCCTCCTGCCCCATCCATCCTCCCTCCGCCCCATCTCCTCCTCCTCCTCTGCCCCATTTCCTCCTCCTCCTCCACCCCATCTCCATCCTCATCCTCCTCCTCCGCCCCCTCTCCTCCTCCTCTGCCCCATCTCCTCCTCCTCCCGCCCCATCCTCCACCCCTCCTCCTCCTCCTCCACCCCATCTCATCAACCTCTGCCTCATCTCCTCCTCCATCCCAATCTCTTCCTCCTCCTCCATCTCCTCCTCCGTCCCATCTTCTCCTCCTCCCCCCTCCTCCTCCTCCTGCTCCTCCACCCCATCTCCTCCTCCCCATCTCATCCTCCTCCTCCTCCCCATCTCATCCTCCTCCTGCCCCATCTCCTCCTCCTCCACCCCATCTCCCCTCCTCCTCCCTCCCCCCATCTCATCCTCCTCCTCCGCCCCATCCTCCTCCTCCTCCACCCCATCTCCTCCTCCACCCCTCCTCCTCCTCCCCATCCATCCTCCTCCTCCGCCCCATCTCCTCCTCCACCCCTCCTCCTCCTCCCCATCTCATCCTCCTCCTCCGCCCCATCTCCTCCTGCTCCTCCGTCTCCCCCATCCTCTCCTCCTCCTCCCCATCTCATCTCCTCCTCCTCCCCCCATCCTCCTCCTGCCCCATCTCCTCCACCCCATCCTCCTCCTCCGTCTCCCCCATCTCTCTGCCCCTGCTCCTCCTCCTCCACCCCATCTCCTCCTCCGCCCCATCTCCTCCTGCTCCTCCTGCCCCATCTCCTCCTCCCCCATCCTCCTCCTCCTCCCCCCCTCCTCCTCCTCCGCCCCATCTCCCCATTTCCTCCTCTCTCCTCCTCCTCCACCCCATCTCTCCTCTGCTCCTCTGCCCCATCACCCCTCCTCCTCCTCCCCCCATCTCATCCTCCTCCTCTGCCCCATCCTCCTCCTCCACCCCGTCCCATCTCATCCTCCCTCCATCTCATCCTCCTCCTCCGCCCCATCTCCTCCTCCCCATCTCATCCTCCTCCTCCGCCCCATCTCCTCCTCCTCTGCCCCATATCCTCCTCCTCCTCCACCCCATTTCCTCCTCCTCCTCCACCCCGTCTCCTTTTCCTAATTTATTCCTCCTCAACCTCTGCCTCATCTCCTCCTCCGCCCAATCTCTTCCTCCTCCTCCGCCCCATTGCCTCCTCCGCCCCATCTTCTCCTCCTCCTCCTCCTCCACCTCAACCCCATCGCCTCCTCCTCTGCCCCATCTACTCCTCCACCCCCATCTCGGCTCCTTCTCCTCCCCCTCCTCTCTGCCTGTGTCTCTATGGGGTGTAGTAGCCATGATGGACATCTGCAGCGCTGCAGGGATGGCTGTGACATTTCCTTTAGAGAGCGGGCAGCATTATGAAATATGAGTGTCTGTCACTACCTGCCCATCGACGTATGCCTTAAGGGAACTAGCAGTAACCATTCCCCCAATGTACAATCTCCCGCAATGCTATCCACTCGTTAAATGCCAAAAGCCCCAGCCGTTAAAATAAACCAATTAATCGGGGATACATTTGTTTAAGTGTTTTAGAGCATGTTACGATGGATTATGTCAGAAATAATGCATTGCTTTTAATTATCCAAGGCATTGCGATGAAACACGCGGCTCACAGTTTCCCAACATTCCTTGATCTTTTTTTATCTGATTGGTATCCACGGAGAAGGCTTGTATTATGGATTGCACTGTATACAAGGCCAGACAGAGAATTGCAGTGCAGAAACCTTCCCTGATACCAGAACAGTTTATGGCCTGCTAACAGCAGTGCCTCAGCTGCAAACTTGTAGCAGTTATTATAGAGAGATGAACTCTGCCGTTTGGTTTAGAATTCTGATGTTCTCTCCATTGCAGTGGAACACCAGCACATCCGACCTGGGTTCAAATAGTATTTGTTGTCATTCAAATACTTTTTATCCTTAGCTGTGCTTGCCTGGCGGAATGAAACCAATAATTCAAAAAGTGCAAAGCCAGCCTTCTGGCATTTGAGGCAGACTTAATGAAATGATCAACGTATTTGAAAGTAGATAAATATTAATGGAACCCAGGTAGGAATCACAATACCATGGCAGGACAGAGAGGGTTACCATGGCAGGACAGAGAGGGTTACCATGGCAGGACAGAGAGTGTCACCATGGCATGACAGAGAGGGTTACCATGGCAGGACAGAGAGGGTTACCATGGCAGGACAGAGAGGGTTACCATAGCAGGACAGAGAGTGTCACCATGGCATGACAGAGAGGGTTACCATGGCAGGACAGAGAGGGTTACCATGGCAGGACAGAGAGGGTCACCATGGCAGGATAGAGAGGGTCACCATGGCAGGATAGAGAGGGTCACCATGGCAGGACAGAGAGGGTTACCATGGCAGGACAGAGAGGGTTACCATGGCAGGACAGAGAGGGTTACCATGGCATGACAGAGAAGCTTACCATGGCAGGACAGAGAAGGTTACCATGGCAGGACAGAGAAGGTTACCATGGCAGGACAGAGAAGGTTTCCATGGCAGGACAGAGAGGGTTACCATGGCAGGACAGAGAGGGTTACCATAGCAGGACAGAGAGGGTTACCATGGCAGGACAGAGAGGGTTACCATGGCAGGACAGAGAGGCTTACCATGGCAGGACAGAGAGGGTTTCCATAGCAGGACAGAGAAGGTTTCCATGGCAGGACAGAGAGGGTTACCATAGCAGGACAGAGAGGGTTACCATAGCAGGACAGAGAGGGTTACCATGGCAGGACAGAGAAGGTTTCCATGGCAGGACAGAGAGGGTTACCATAGCAGGACAGAGAGGGTTACCATGGCAGGACAGAGAGGGTTACCATGGCATGACAGAGAGGGTTACCATGGCAGGACAGAGAGGGTTACCATGGCAGGACAGAGAAGGTTTCCATGGCAGGACAGAGAAGGTTACCATGGCAGGACAGAGAGGGTTACCATGGCATGACAGAGAGGGTTACCATGGCAGGACAGAGAGGGTTACCATGGCAGGACAGAGAGGGTTACCATGGCATGACAGAGAGGGTTACCATGGCAGGACAGAGAGGGTTACCATGGCAGGACAGAGAAGGTTTCCATGGCAGGACAGAGAAGGTTTCCATGGCAGGACAGAGAAGGTTACCATGACAGGACAGAGAGGGTTTCCATGGCAGGACAGAGAAGGTTACCATGGCAGAACAGAGAGGGTTACCATGGCAGGACAGAGAGGGTTACCATGGCAGGACAGAGAGGGTTACCATGGCAGAACAGAGAGGGTTACCATGGCAGGACAGAGAAGGTTACCATGGCAGGACAGAGAGGGTTACCATGGCAGGACAGAGAGGGTTACCATGGCAGAACAGAGAGGGTTACCATGGCAGGACAGAGAAGGTTACCATGGCAGGACAGAGAGGGTTACTTTTGGGGGTTTTGCATACAATATGTTGGTCAGTGTCATTGTTTTACCACCATACAGGTTTCTACATTGACTGTCATTGTTTTAACACCATACAGGTTTCTACATGTATATCGAGACGTCTCGACCACGCCTGGAGGGAGAAAAGGCTCGACTGTTGACCCCCACTTTCAACGTCGCCCCCAAAAGCCCCTATGGGACTGTGACGTCCTCTCCAACCTACTGCTTTGGTTTCTACTACCATATGTATGGGAAACACATAGGTGAGATGCCTGGGTGCCAGCACGCATGGCATGTATGGTCTCAGGATGAATGCAAATGGTGCACTGTAGCTCTTTTATCAGGCCAGTCTATTTCAGCTTAGAGGGAGTGTGTTTGACCTCTTAAGTACATACCTGCTAGCTTTCAATCAGCATCCACTTGCCAAGCGTATCAAATCAAATTGTATTAGTCACATGGGACGAATACAACAGGTGTAGACCTTACAGTGAAATGCTTACATACGAGCCCTTAACCAACAATGCAGTTGAAAAAAATATGGATAAGAATAAGAAATTAAAGTAACAAATAATTAAAGAACAGCAGTGAAATAACAATAGCGAGACTATATACAGGGGGTATCGGTAGAGAGTCAATGTGCGGGGGCACTGGTTAGTTGAGGTAATATGAACATGTAGGTGTAGGAGTTATTAAAGTGACTATGCATAGATAATAACAACAGAGAGTAGCAGCGGTGTAAAAGAGGGGGGGGGCAATGCAAATAGTCTGGGTAGCTATTTGATTAGATGTTCAGGAATCTTATGGCTTCGGGTAGAAGCTGTTTAGAAGCCTCTTGGACCTTTTTTAAATTTCTTTTTATTTGACCTTTATTTAACCAGGCAAGTCAGTGAAGAACAAATTCTTATTTTCAATGACGGCCGAGGAACAATGGGTTAACTGCCTGTTCAGGGTCAGAATGACAGATTTGTACCTTGTCAGCTCAGGGGTTTGAACTTGCAACCTTCCGGTTACTAGTCCAACGCTCTAACCACTAGGTCACCCTGCCGCCCCAGTAGACTTGGCTCTCTGGTACTGCTTTCCGTCCAGTAGCAGAGAGAACAGGTGGCTGGACTCTGAGACCATTTTTAGGGCCTTCCTCTGGCCTTCCTCTGACACTGTCTGGTATAGAGGTCCTGGTTGGCCGGAAGCTGGCCCCAGTGATGTACTGGGCCATTCGCACTACTCTCTGTAGTGCCTTGCAGTTGGAGGCCGAGGTGTTGCCATACCAGGCTGTGATGCAACCAGTCAGGATGTTCTCGATGGTGCAGCTGTAGAACCTTTTGAGGATCTGAGGACCCCTGCAAAATCTTTTCAGTCTACTGAGAGGGAATAGGTTTTGTTGTGCCCTCTTCACGACTGCCTTGGTGTGCTTGGACCATGTTAGTTTTTTGGTGATGTGGACACCAAGGAACTTGAAGCTCTCAACCTGCCTCACTGCAGCCCCATCGATGAGAATGGGGGCGTGCTCAGTCCTCTTTTTTCTGTAGTCCACAATCATCTCCTTTGTCTCGATCACGTTGAGGGAGAGGTTGTTGTCCTGGCACCACACGGCCAGGTCTCTGACCTCCTCCCTATAGGCTGTATCGTCGTTGAGGGAGAGGTTGTTGTCCTGGAACCACACGGCCAGGTCTCTGACCTCCTCCCTATGGGCTGTATCGTCGTTGAGGGAGAGGTTGTTGTCCTGGCACCACATGGCCAGTTCTCTGACCTCCTCCCTATGGGCTGTCTCGTCGTTGAGGGAGAGGTTGTTGTCCTGGCACCACACGGCCAGTTCTCTGACCTCCTCCCTATGGGCTGTCTCGTCGTTGAGGGAGAGGTTGTTGTCCTGGCACCACACGGCCAGTTCTCTGACCTCCTCCCTATGGGCTGTATCGTCGTTTTCAGTGATCAGGCCTTTCACTGTTATGTCGTCAGCAAACTTAATAATGGTGTTGGAGTCGTGCCTGGCCATGCAGTCATGAGTGAACAGGGAGTACAGGAGGGGACTGAGCATGCACCCCTGAGGGGCCCCTGTGTTGAGGATCAGCGTGGCGGATGTGTTGTTACCTACCCTTACCACCTGGGGGCAGCTTGTCAGGAAGTCCAGGATCCAGTTGCAGAGGGAGGTGTTTAGTCCCAGGGTCCTTAGCTTATTGATGAAATTTGAGGGCACTATGGTATTGAATCCTGAGCTGTTGTCAATGAATAGCATTCTCACATAGGTGTTATTTTTGTCAAGGTTGGAAAGGGAAGTTTGAAGCACAATAGAGATTGCATCATCTGTGGATCTGTTTGGGCGGTATGCAAATTGGAGTGGGTCTAGGGTTTCTGGGATAATGGTGTTGATATGAGCCATGACCAACATTTCAATGCACTTCATGGCTACAGATGTGAGTGCTACGGGTCGGTAGTCATCTAGGCAGGTTTCCTTAGTGTTCTTGGGCACAGGCACTATGGTGGTCTGCTTAAAACATGTAGGTATTACAGACTCGGACAGGGAGAGGTTGTAAATGTCAGTGAAGACACTTGCCAGTTGGTGAGCGCATGCTCGCAGTACACATCCTGGTAATCCATCTGGCCCTGCGGCCTTGTGAATGTTGACCTGTTAAAGGTCTTACTCACATCAGTTGAAGAGAGCGTGATCACACAGTCTTCCGGAACAGCTGGTGCTCTCATGCATGTTTCAGTGTTATTTGCCTCGAAGCGAGCATAGAAGTAGTTTAGCTCGTCTGGTCGGCTTGTGTTACTGGGCAGCTCTCGGCTGTGCTTCCCTCACCTATCCCCCACTTCCCTGTTCGCTACCTCCCTGATGATTAGATAAAAGTGTTTGCTTACCACTCAAGTTGTACACACACCTTTCTTTTTTAATTTGACAACCACTCAATAACACTTCAATGCCAGAATATCCGAAGCATCCTGAGCGTTGGTGAAAAATGGAAATTGAGCACACTATGGTTTTTACGACCATTCTATTTGAGTATTAATAACTTTGTCCTCCGTCAGATTCTTTTCAGGCTCCCCTGAAGGTTGTCGTCTCACACCCCCTGCTCTCCTGTTGGCGCAGTGTCTTAATCAGACCGACAGTTGCACTTGAGCGATGGGTGTGACCCCTGACCTGCAAGACACGCTTGTAACCACAATTTTCTGCTCCACAAAGCTGTCGCGATTCTGAATAGGACGTGTCAACCTAATCCATTCAGGTCTCAATGGGCCCTCTCTCTCTCTCTCTGCTCTCTCAGCCTCAGCAACCAGCAGCCAGAGCCAGAAAGGGCTGACGGCTTGTGTCCTAACCTGTCTGTTTCCTTTCACTGGTTTCTGTTAGAGAAAGAAAGGTAACCTGCATTCTGAGCCTCTTTTTTTGATTCTGTGCAGAATGTGAGTGAGTGGGTGGTGGAGAGACTGAGTTCTCATTTGAAGTAGAGGGCATTTTGCAGGAGTCTGTTGTTGGCGTCATTGGATCATCCAGTAAGATCCACTTAAGTCTCCCATCACAGGGGAGTGGCATGTCTATTTTGGCCTCTACATTTTTGCTGACTTTACTGTAGTATTCACTGTATTGTTTTTGCAGATGTGACTGTAGTATACTATAGTATTTACTGTAGTGTTTTTGCCGACATTACTGTGGTATACTGTAGTATTTACTATAGTGTTTTTGGAGACGTGCCTGTACTTTACTATAGTAGTTATTGTAGTGTTTATGCAGACATTACTGTAATATAGTATAGTAGTTATTGTCATGTTTTTGCAGACATGACTGTAGTATACTATAATATTTACTATAGTGTTTTTGCCAGAGATTACTGTAGTATTTACTGTAGTGTTTTTGCCAGAGATTACTGTAGTATTTACTCTCGTGTTTTTGCCAGAGATTACTGTAGTATTTACTGTAGTGTTTTTGCCAGAGATTACTGTAGTATTTACTATAGTGTTTTTGCCAGAGATTACTGTAGTATTTACTATCGTGTTTTTGCCAGAGATTACTGTAGTATTTACTATAGTGTTTTTGCCAGAGATTAATGTAGTATTTACTGTAGTGTTTTTGCCAGAGATTACTGTAGTATTTACTGTAGTGTTTTTGCCAGAGATTACTGTAGTATTTACTATAGTGTTTTTGCCAGAGATTACTGTAGTATTTACTGTAGTGTTTTTGCCAGAGATTACTGTAGTATTTACTGTAGTGTTTTTGTTAGATTATCTTTCCCATAGAACTGGGGGCTTTCTCTTGAGGAAGAAATATGTGGAGAAATATGTGGATAATACTGTTGTATTTACTAAAGTATTATACAATATACTATACTAAAACATTCTACAGAGTTTGTCTGGAGGCCGGAAAATTATTTGTACACTGCATATTAACCACAACTAAGCCCAAAAAGAAAGCCCAACAATAATTTCATACCTGAGACACAATCACATGTCTTCTCTCTTGTGTGAGAATACTCGGGAATAGATTTCCTAAAGTAAACTCATTTTTAGCTGAATTCTTTTATTGTTTTTTTTTAACCAAAAACTAAAATCACCCCCAAAATGTTTATGTAGTGTATTCTACAGTTTACTGCAACATTCTATTGTAAGCACTACAAGATTGAGGGATACTACAGTGTGGAGTAAAGTATTCTACGTTATCAACCGGGTGGTTTGAGCCCTGATAGCTGATTGGCTGAAAGCCGTGGTATGTCAAGGGTAGGACAAAAATATTTATTTTTATTGATCTGATTACATTGGTAACCAGTTTATAATAGCAATAAGGCACATAAAGGGTTTGTGGTATATGGCCAATATACTACGTCTAAGGACTACAGTTTACTACAGTTTACTACAGAATTGCCTAGAATCAAGGGCTTTCTATAGAGTACTACTATAGAGTACTTCTATAGAGTACTTCTATAGAGTACTGTAGTATTCTATTCTATTCTACTGTAGTATTCTATAATAAACTGTAGTATTTTTTCATGTGGGTCTACACATCAGAGCACACTATTTGGCATCACCTCGTTTGCACTGAAAAGAAACATACAAGATTTGACTTTCATGATCATCACTTGACAAGTGAATTATATTGTCAAATGAATCCATTGTGATACAATCCACTCTTTCAGTAAAAGCCACCACTCAATAAGGGGAGGTTCCTGTGTAGACCCCTTGAATCATTTCGTATTTGCAGTAATGAGCTGTTATGTGTTTTTTTATCAGGTCAATTATTAATAATTAAATAAGTATAATCTATAAATAAAGGAGATGTGCTACTGTGCTGAGGCCATAGATGATATCAGACTTGGGCTCAAATTGGACTTGAAATCTTTCAAATACTTAAGCTGTGCTTGACTGAGCTTCCCTGGCACAATGTTGTCCTTAAAGGGCTTGATGTTTTCTCCTCTAGGAGCGTTAAATGCTTACTTACGACAGAAGGGCCAGTCGGGCGCAGACAGTTCCGTGTGGACCCTGGTCGGGAACCAAGGAGACCGATGGAAGCAAGCCAAAGTCAACATTCACCCAACAGCCTCTTTCCAGGTGGGTACAACTCTATGGGAGGAGCAATGGGTCACCAATGCAGAACTATGGTGGCCCTAAGGTGCAAAGTACAAAACTGCCTTCATATGTGCTTCCTCTCTTATTCCGATGTCTTATATAAGCATTTGTCTTATATATTTTTGCTATATGCCTCACAGAATGAGTCATTATTTGTATTATTTTTTAAATTGTATTTAATCTTTATTTAACTCAACAAGAACAAATTGTTATTTTCAATGACAGCCTACCCCGGCCAAACCCTAACGATGCTGGGCCAATTGTGCGCTACCCTATGGGATTCCCAATCACATCCGGTTGTGATACAGCCTAGATTCGAACCAGGGTCTGTAGTTGCAGGAAGACATTTAAGCAGTTGGTTTTAACATGTTTTGTCTTTGTCTTGCTTATCCTGTTTTGGTAGTTGGTTCTGGAAGGAATTCGGGGTCCTGGGATAGAAGGGGATATCGCCATTGATGATGTCACCATTGAGGAAGGAGAATGTAAAGACCCTCCACACAACAGTAAGTGCTTTTTTTGGGAGGGGGGGGCATGACCTATACGTCAACCAGAACCAATCAATCAGGAAGAGGCAAGCCGTATAACATACGTTTATAACATTCCTCTTAAGGAACTATAAATCAAGGACTGAATCCGGTATTGTTAGTTCTTCGAAAAACAGGTTTACTCGCCAAGAGTATAAGCCACTGTATTTTTGTTTCAGGCATCGTCAGTGAAAAAAATAAAAAATAAAAATATTTTGTGCAATAGCTAATTTTTATTCCCTCATTACTTACATTACTTCAATTGGTAATGCCTTTTAAAATTATGTTAACTATCCTCCCAAATGGTAGATATCAGCGTCCTACATTAAAATATTAGGCTTTAGCAGCTCTGTCGCTTGTACACTGGAGACTGTCGGCTGGGTCTCTTTACTGATTAACAAGGTTCAGTACAAATACTACTAATGGGAATGTTTTTAAGAACCTCTTAACTGAATTTGCTCATACAGTACTTGATGTATTTCGTCAATAAGCATTATTAATGCTTGATGCTGAGCTGCCACTGAAGTATTGTGAGTCTACATTGAGAGAAATCACAATGCATCTCTATATACCAGAGGAGACTCCTCCAGAGAAGAAGAGTACGGTCCTCCTCAGAACAACTAAAAACAATCACATGTATTTTAGTCTTCCTTAAATCAAATACGGAATTGTACATGTTACCCACACGTCATCCCAATAGCTCAATTAAATCGTTTTGAAATTATTTTCATACATCATCCTTATCTACATCACCAACGTACTCTCTTTCTTTCTCTACTTTCTCTTTCTATCTTTCTCTGTATCTTTCTCTATCCCTACAGATTTGAGATCACTGTCTCCTCCCACCGCGCACCATATATGTCAGTTCTTGGTCACACTGACCCTGGTGTTTGTGGGTCATCAGAGGTGACCCCTCCCTCCCAGGAAGAGCAACCTGATGCCGGCCCCACCCCTGTGGAAGAATCTGCAGACTTTGACTGTCTAAACCCCCAAAACTACCAAAGATTCACTCCTCTTCAGTCTTCAGGAGAGCAGCAGCAGTCCAGCGCTGGTCCAGGGTGGAGCATGCAGGAATAAAAATAAAAAAACTCAGTCAATCTTGTTTTTTTTTCTGAAATATGCACAGAGAGCATTCCAAGGTCAGGACTCCAGGGTCAGGACTCCAGCCGGGTTCTCCATAGTAGACACTCCAGTAGTAGGGGCTACACCTAATTTTTCTCCCCCCAAGGTGAAGCCAGTCGAAGGAGAGTGTGGGTGCCATCATTGTGTATATTGGCTCAAGGATCGGAACGGAATGGTACATTTCTGTAAAGCACAAGGACACAAGATGTGGTCCCATTTTTTTTCTTTCCATTTTCCATATGTTATTTGTTTGCTGCTTGTCAAGGCCAAGGAATAACTATAATTCATTGCTTAATGAGATGGGTGTTGAAGAGGTTGATTTTATGTTAAGAGTGTAAATGTACGAAATTCACTCAATAACCCACATTGACCCGAAGCTATTTTCTCATGAATATGTTAGAGACTCTGCTATTCCTCTTTGTGTTGTCACTTTAACCCCTTTTAAAACTCAGAGGCTGCCTAGGTTCGGTTTCATCAAAATATGTATAAACAAACACGTGCATACCTTCTACCCAGAGGCTAAACTTCGACTGCTTAGTGCATTATATGCCAATCTGTAAGTCAATTCATCACAATTATTCCTCTGTGGGTTTTTTTGAGGTTGCTTTAAAATGTTGGTTTCATTAAGAAGTGCATACACTGGTTACTCTACTATGTAGTGGCTGAACTATGGTGTGCCTGGTGTAAACAACCTCTGGACCTTTGCACCTCACAGTCAACTCTATCAGATCCTTTCGACCTACTGTAGGGGCTTCTCTGTGTCCCAGATGCCCTTAACTTCTGTGAATGTGATTCAATCAACAGTGACAGGAAATATATCTCTTTCATTATCTAAACGGGATTTGATGAGGATTTTTAAAGCTAAAGTAGTCTTGCTTATATTAACAATGGTTGTTGCAATCCAGCCATTTGTATGAAAGGTTAGCATCTCTTTATTTCACTTTCTATTACCTAGCTTCTCCTTTCACCTCCTGACCAATCCCTAATCGGTCAGGTCACATGTAGTGCTTAAAGACCAGGGCCCAGTTGCCCAAAAGCATCCTAAGGCTAAACTTATCATTTGAAACTTCTTAAGAGCATGGTTAAATCTCTGAGCTGTTTCCCAAAACCATCGTTCTACAAGGGTAACCTAGTGGTTAGAGCATTGGACTAGTAACCGCAAGGTTGTAAGTTCAAACCCCCGAGCTGACAAGGTACAAATTTGTCATTCTGCCCTTGAACAGGCAGGTAACCCACTGTTCCTAGGCCGTCATTGAAAATAAGAATTTGTTCTTAACTGACTTGCCTAGTTAAATAAAGGTAAAATAAACTTGCCTCGGACCACTCGTAGTACGTGTGTCGTTGGATGCTTTTTTTGCCCTCCTGCGTCACTCTATAATCAGAAAATCTCTGCTTAACATAGAATCACATGGTTATCTGCGCTGATAAAGTTAGATGAAGTTGACTACAAATACAAAGTTGGCAATGTCTTTTCAATTGATACAATATCAAGATGCTTGAAATTAAAACCGAGATGACTGCATTCAAATATAAATACAGTAGGCTATAGGTCTATTTCAATCACTTTGAAATACTATATATTTCATGTTCAATCAATTGAGTTCTATCTTTCTGCTTGTATGCTACTGTCTATTTTCTCTGAATATATTTCATGATGCGTAGCCTAACGTGGCATGATGTGCTAAATCTTGATTTAGCGCATGATTATGGGGTAAGCATTAGAACAAGCCGCCTCAATATTTGAAGCCATAGGTGCTAATATCTTTCTAGGAACTGATCCATCGTCAGTATTGATGAATAATTCTAATGTTAAGGTAAGATTTGAATGGGTAAAACTGATCTGAGAGCAGCGCTGCCTATCTTTCTATTCTATCCTATCAGTGTTGACACGTCTGTCTCAACGACGCACTAACATGCTGACCAGACCGGACACGTCGCATGTGCGAGCGTTGCAAAATAAATTTAGAAATCCATGTTATTCAATTTTTGCACCCACACTGCTCGCGTGCGCCAACATGCGTCTGCGATGCCAAGGGCTAAAATAGAAGTAATTACTTTTTCTGACGCAGATCGCGCTGCAAGTCATGCCTCTCCCATCTCCTCATTGGTTTATAGAAGCAGGTACCCATGTGCCATTTCCTCATTGGTTATACCCACGTGGGTGATTGAAAGACGAACTGTTTTGCCGGTCGTCTTGGTAATACTATGAAGTTTAGATGCCAATCACCATATAAGTTCAAAGTTGAAAAAGCCGGGAAGGAGGAGAAATAACCGTTTTATGTGTGGATTAATTGTCAGAGTAGAGGACCTTGTGCATTTTAGGGAAAATAACAACTCAATGTTTATATCCCAGGATAAATTAGCTAGCTAAATTGCCATACATGTTTAATGCTTTTTGACCTGACCCCAAATGAATGTAATTGGTTCAGAGTTTGTTTTGATATTTTAACCTGCAGGTCGTGATCGCGTTTGGAGTGGGGGGACAAAATTAATTTATGCACGATGGCGCATGCGTGCAGCCAGTTTGGGTTCCATGTTAGAGAATGTTCTCTCTGCATGGTGTTTTGGGAAACGCATGTTACATCTTTGACCGTTGCAGGAAAGATGCATTGTTAAAACACTCTTAAGCCTAAATTACATCGCTATCAGGAAACTGGGCCCAGGTGCATCGTTTTTACCAGTCAACTTTTTAAGTGTTTCCCAAACAAGCACCTAGAGAGAACATTCGCCAAGCGCGCCGTGTGTCGAGACTGACAGGATCGAAGGTAATGCACAGCTGCTCTCGGATCAGCTTTCTCCATTAAAATCTTACCTTAACGTTATAATTATTCCACAATACTGATGATGGATAAGCTCATAGAGAAATATTAGCTTTGTTATAACACTCAAATCATCCTCTCCTAATTTACCTTACTTTAAGGACAAGTGGTCATCAGGTAGACTAGCGGTTAAGACCGAAAGGTCACTGTTTCTAATCACCGAGCCGACTAGGGGGGGGGAAATCTGTCGATTATGCCCTTGAGCAAGGCACTTAACCCTAGTAAGTCACTCTGGAAAAGAGTGTGCTAAATGTCAAAAAAATAATTACTAAAATATTACTGGAGGAAATTCAAGCTCATGTTATTTTATTTCATGTTATAGTAGTTTCTCTCTTGCAACTGCCAAGATTAACATCTGTTTTCAATACAAGTCATTGTCCTGACCTTTGATTTCAGCATGGCTCCATAAAGCACATAAAAATATGTACTACAAAAAAAGAAAAACCTTGAATGTCAATGCTATCTTTCTTCTTCCTGCATGAGTTGTACTCATTGATCATGATACATGCCCATGCATGCTTGTGGCAGTCTTCGGAAGGTTACTTTATGAACAGCTGTTTTTGCATCTTTTGCTAGTCCTCTCGGGATAAGATAAGACGCTGCTGTGTGCCATGAAATCAAGTGCCTTCAGACTTAGTGGAAGATTAGGTGAATGGAAACCCCGACATTGGCTAGTTTACCATCCAAGCATTTGCCCCTTAGGCACATTTTATAGAGATAGAATCAATCATGCTGTAATCTGCAGCTAACTCTAGTATCAAGGGTCAACTCGGCATGTGGTGGCACAGTGTCAAATTATGGATATCTACACAGCTCTCTTTATTTTGACCTAGGAGAATGACTTTACGGCCCTTGACAGTCTAGGCTTTTGGAGTGGGACTTGTGCTCAAGCAGAGAAAGGATGGTGGCCAAGCTTTGTCAGAGTGACTGAGCGAGAACGGGGAGCTCTTAGAAATAAGCAATGGGCTCTGACAAAAAATCGACTTGTAGGGAGGGATGCTTTTGAAGTCTACCAATTCATTTCAGCTGGACCCGCTGAGAAAGACATTATTGTGACTTCGTCCGAGGACTGTGAAAGGAGGACCTTTCAAGTGGGACTCTTACGGCTGATAATGGCCTTGGCTTACCTGGGTGTCTGTCAGTCCATTAGGTCAGGCTGTGTGGTTCTCACAGACCTATTTTAGTACTCAAATGAGAGTGTAACTCTACTTTTACAGAGACTGTAAAGACCTTGGAACTACCTGAGACCATGAGTTACCTTAACCAGCTGGTTTTTGAAAAAAAAAAAATGTATTGTAAAATGACTACTATTGTTCGTTAAAAAAAAACGTTTTGGGAGAAAATGTAGATTTCCCTTTTTATTTCCTGATTCCTTTTTTTGTTTGTTTTTTTACAGAATAATCAGAAATAGGCTATAAGGGCCCTATTCCGACTTTCCTACGCACTTCTTTAGTAGGCCGCGACAGTGTTTACAGAGGAAGCAAATGAAGGTAAACGAAACAATGTGCTTAAATGGAATGATAATGTAGGCGATACCAACTGAAGGGGAGTAACAGTAAATTGGCAGTTGAATATGTGTGGTTATTAGGCCTACTGGCGGTCGATACTGGTAGTGACTAATATTTAACATGATAAAAATAGGAAACAGAGAAAGTCTGGGTAGCATATAATTAAGACATTAGAGAGCCCATCCCTGCAAATTTAAAAGCAGTACAATTTAAATTCTGCATATTTCATTTCATAAACTTCACTGTGGGAAAGTTGATATGTTGATATGCTTCAGTTTGCTGCCGTATGAATGGTTTCACATTCGTCTCCAGTGATATTGAGGTAAAATATATCTAAAAACAAGTGTCATTTATATTTATAATTCCTTTATCCAAACAGGTTATTCATTCACCCAGCTCTTCTTAATAGCTCTTATCCAGCTGTAAATAGCAGTGCAGAATAAAGTAGATGCTTTTTCCACTTGGAGCCGGTAGGTTTGCTAGACCTTATTCATGGTTTATTCTCACGTAAAGGTGGTGGAAATATTAGGGAATTAGGTGAGAATATGGAGTATCTGCAGACACACCTCCGCCATTCTTTCATTTACTCGATCTCCACCCACAACGAATAGCAGGTGAATAGCATGTTATTCTCATGTTTATATTCAAGGTCAGAATACGCATAGAGAGAAAAGTGCGTTAAAAAGGGAATTACGTTCCATTAACCCATGCTTAACTCAGGTCGGAATCGGGCCCTAAGCAAATACATATGGTGAACACCACATTATAAAATATTCTATAAGAAACCATTTGTCATTCAAAAAGCACAAGATGACACAAAACAAATTTTGACAAAATTTAGTACATTTCTCACAGATTTAGGCTGAGACAGTTCCTCTCAGCAACCTGTTAAAACAGAAGAAAATGTGTTCTTCTCTGTTCAATGAAATTATTAATGTAAATCATAGCATGTGTGGTCACTTTTAATAATGGAAAATATAAAATTTCATTGAACAGTTCGCTTTATAACTTCCATTCTCCAATGTCTCTCAATTCAATATCTGATTGCGTTGTTTATCTGCAGACGTTAAAGGGAAAATCCACTCAAACTATATTTTGTTCTTTTTTTCATTAGTCATGATGCATTCAAAACAACTTGGAGCTTCGGACCTCGGAAATCTCAGACGTCAGTATGTTCAAAACAACTGGGAACTCGGGAAAACAAATGAGCTCAGACTGGGAAAAATTGTTTAGGGCGGTCAATCCAACTCGTCATTTCAAGCTCCGACTTTCTGTCCAGAAGATCATTGACATCATGATTTGACCTTGTTTCTTAATGAGTTCCCAGTTGTTTTGAAAGCACCGTCATTTCAAGAGGCAAAGTGTTCCTGGGCGCATCATCATGACCATGAAAAATGCATCATATGATGTAGCCGATGACACTTTCATTTTTGAAAGTCCGATATCTTTAAAACTTCACTTGCTGACATGCAAAACACTTTAGGACTGTATCAACAGTGGACTAATGAAAAATACACCAAAATATAGTTTTTGGCTGGATTTTCCCTCATGACTACTTGTGTTTATTATTTCAAAGTAATGGATACAGATACAGCAGATACATTTTTCAACTCTCCTTTCCATTGCTTCTGGTTTGCTCTGTCATTCTATACTGAACTAAAATATAAACACAACATGTAAAGTGTGTTTCATGATCTGAAATAAAAAATAACAGAAAGTTACCATATGCATAAAAAGCTAATTTCTCACAAAGTTTGTGCGCATATTTGGGAGTGCTGAGGAATATTTCTGTTTTTAATAAAGCCCTTTTGTGGGTAAAAACTATTTCCGATTGGCTGATCTGGCTCGCAAGTAGGTGGGCCCATGCCCTCCCAGGCCCATCCATGGCTGCGCCAAGTCATGTGAAATCCATAGATTAGGGCCTAATGAAGTTATTTCAATTGAGTGATTTCCTTTTATGAACTGCATCTCAGTAAAATCTTTGAAAGTGTTGCATGTTGCGTTTATATTTTTGTTCAGTAAAAACATAAAGTTGAAGTCAGAAGTTTACATACACCTTAGCCAAATACATTTAAACTCAGTTTTCCACAATTCCTGACATTTAATCCTGGTAAAAGTTCCCTGTTTTAGGTCAGTTAGGATCACCACTTTATTTTAAGAATGTGAAATGTCAGAATAATAGTAGAGAGAATTATTTGTTTCAGCTTTTATTTCTTTCATCACATTCCTAGTGGGTCAGATGTTTACATACACTCAATTAGTATTTGATAGCATTTCCTTTAAATTGTTTAACTTGAGTCAAACGTTTCAGATAGCCTTCCACAAGCTTCCCACAATAAGTTGGGTGAATTTTGGCCCATTCCTCCTGACAGCACAGGTTTGTAGGCCTCCTTGCTCACACACGCTTTTTCAGTTCTTCCCACTCCAATACCTTGAATTTGTTGTCCTTAAGCCATTTTGCCACAACTTTGGAAGTGTGCTTGGGGTCATTGTCCATTTGCAAGACCCATTTGCGACCAAGTTTTAACTTCCTGACTGATGTCTTGAGATGTTGCTTGAATATATCCACATCATTTTCCTGCCTCATGATGCCATCTATTTTGTAAAGTGCACCAGTCCCTCCTGCAGCAAAGCACCCCCACAAGATGATGCTGCCACCCCTGTGCTTCACGGTTGGGATGTTGTTCTTCGGCTTGCAAGCCTCCCCCTTTTTCCTCCAAACATAACAATGGTCATTATGGCCAAACAGTTCTATTTTTGTTTCATCAGACCAGAGGACAGTTGCAAACCGTAGTCTGGCTTTTTTATGGTGGTTTTGGAGCTGTGGCTTCTTCCTTGCTGAGCGGCCTTTCAGGTTATGTCGATATAGGACTTGTTTTACTGTGGATATAGATACTTTTGTACCTGTTTCCTCCAGCATCTTCACAAGGTCCTTTGCTGTTGTTCTGGGATTGATTTGCATTTTTCACATCAAAGTACGTTCATCTCTAGGAGACAGAACGCGTCTCCTTCCTGAGCGGTATGACGGCTGCGTGGTCCCATGGTGTTTATGCTTGCGTACTACTATTTGCTCCCAAGGATGAACCAGACTTGTGGAGGTCTAAAAACACAATCTGAGGTCTTGGCTGATTTCTTTTGATTTTCCCATGATGTCAATTAAAGAGGCACTGAGTTTGAATGTAGACCTTGAAATACATCCACAGGTACACCTCCAGTTGACTCAAATGATGTCAATTAGCCTATCAACTTCTAAAGCCATGACATTATTTTCTGGAATTTTCCAAGCTGTTTGAAGGCACAGTCAACTTAGTGTATGTAAACTTCTGACCCCCTAGAATTGTGATACAGTGAATTATAAGTGAAATAATCTGTGAACAATTGTTTGAAACGTACAAAGTAGATGTCCTAACCGTCTTGCCAGAACTCTAAGTTTGTTAACAAGAGATTTGTGGAGTGGTTGAAAAACTAGTTTTAATGACTCCAACCTAAATGTATGTTAACTTCCGACTTCAACTGTAAGTACCGCAAGCAAACTCATTTTATTTGATTCATTTCATTGCTTTTTAATGTGTGTCGACAAAACAAATTCTCTCCTCGCCTACCATCTTGAGTCAAGTGAGTGTTTCAATTCTACCCTCAAAGTAAACCCATATATTCTATTGTACAGCAGATTTCAACTGGCACTTTAACTCAATAATGCATTTGCTCAAATGGGGACAAAATAAATGTATTATTTGGGGTAATCATTCTCTTGACAACAACACCCCAGAACAGAACTTTATCTAACTGTATCAGAAAAAAACATATTTTATAACTTATATTAGCAACAGACTTCCAGTCATTATTTGGATTTGATTTCCCAGATGATTGCTTTGCATTATTATGAATAAATACCCTTCAAATGTCTTCATCCTGTGTCATCTGTTTATTAGGACAACAATATATTTCATCATGTTGTTACTTGTCACCAGAAAATACGTCTTTGAAGAATGTGTCTGCATGATGAGATGATGAGAGAGATTTACAGTGATCTATAAAAATACTGCATTGGACCAAATAGTTCCTTTTCAGTCGATTTTTATTTAGACTTCTCACAGTTCTTTGATTCCAAGAAAGCCACAAACACTTGATATCTGTATTCTAACCACAGAGCACCATTGCAACTTGTGTTAACTTTCATTATTGGTGTTTTACTGTCCCTTGGCCTTCGTTTAGTCCCTGCTAAACAACTCAATATTTATTTCATACACTGTAAGCCCTGGGGATGCCTTTACCAACCTTACCTTGAGTTGAAATGCAATGTGTATCCAGCTTGTGTTCTCACCATTAATGCATTGTTTATGTATTCAGTAAGTAAATGCTCTTTCCAGGGCCACCAGGAAAAGCATCTTCTCTCAGTGCAGACGAGATGCTAGACCCGGTTTGCATCTGGCCGGGAGGGCCCCCATTTGCTCCCAGGTGGAGTACAAAGACTCCCCCAAAGACTCCCTCATGCATATTAGCCGGCAACATAAAGTTAATCTGAATGTTCTTAAAGTGTCAACACAGTAGGTGTCAGATGGGTTTCTTCCTTCCTAATCTGGAACTTTTACCTCACGTGTTATACAGTATGAAGATTACTCTTGAGCCTTAAGGGTTTTGCAGGATTTATATATATACTGAACAAATAATATAAACGCAACATGCAACAATTTCAAAGATTTTACTGAGTTAAAGTTAATATAAGGAAATCAGTCAATTGAAATAAATAAATTTGGCCCTAATTTATGGATTTCACATGACTTGGCAGAGATGTAGCGATGGGTGAGCATTGGAGAGTATAGGCCCACCCACTTGGCAGCCAGGCCCACCCACTTGGCAGCCAGGCCCACCCACTGGGGAGCCAGGCCCACCCACTGGGGAGCCAGGCCCAGCTATTCAGAATGAGATTTTTTCCCCACAAAAAGGGTATATTAGAGACAGAAATACTCCTCAGCACCCCCCACCACTCTCAGATGATTCCGCCAGTGATAGTGATGAAGCTAGATGTGGAGGTCCTGGGCTGGCGTAGTTAAACTTGGTCTGTGGTTGTAAGGACGGTTGGACGTACTGCCAAATGATCTAAAACAACTTTGGAGGCGGCTTATGGTAGATAAATTAACATTAAATGATCTGGCAACAGCTCTGGTGGACATTCCTGCAGTCAGCATGCCAATTGCACACTCCCTCGAACTTGAGACATCTGTGGCGCTGTGTTGTGTGAGAAAACTGCACATTTTGAAGTGGCCATTTATTATCCCCAGCAAAAGCTCATGAAACATGGGACCAACACTTTACATGTTGCGTTTATTTTTGTTCAGTGTAGTTTTCATAGCTAGCCATGATCACAGTGAAACGACAGCACAGTATCCTGGGGGTCTGTATCTGACACTATATACGTTGGAGCAGACCTGGGTACTTCAAATAGTATTTGAAATCCTTTTGTGCTCGATTAAGCTTGCCAGTGGCAATGGAACCAATGGCATAGTCCTAAAAGTGCAAACTTTGCCCATCTGGCACTCCAACCAGGCTCAAGCAAATGCTCAAAGTATTTTAATACTTTCTAAAAACCCATCCGTTGAGGATGTTTTATTGATATTAAGGGTTATTTTCTTGTATGAAAAGAAAACACAGAAGTTATTAGAACGAACAAGCTGATTGGTTATCACACAAGTTATGCTGCATAATCCAGGTGAGTACAGTACATTTCTACCAGATCCTATTATGGCATCCTGTCGTCAGGCTGATGCTGTAATTGTGTGGATTGGCACAGAGGCAGTGTCACCTCCATTAACGCTAGGGTGGAAGAGTGATAGCCAAGTAACATGGCACGGTGATGAAAGATATGGAGGCTGTGGAGACACGTACATTTCCCAACTGCCTTCTAAGCTGACATTGACATTTTGTATTCCGTTATAGATGGTATTCTCCAAGGCCATTGGATAATATTTTACGTACTTCTGTTTGTTTGTCTATCTACTGCAGGGCAACTGGCGGCCCACAAATGACCTCATCCCCCCGAAATGTGGTTATGCGTCAGCAGTTTTTCTCTTATTATGTCAGTCACTGATAGTCAGTCAATTATTCCATGTCAGCTAACATTTTTTAGATTGCTAAGTTAGTTTAGCAGCCAGCTATCTGAACTTGTTAAATCATGGGCGAATTACTGGCCGGGGGGCCCGTTGATTTTGTTAGTCAGTCTAAATCAGACACCGGGCCGGGGGGCCCCATTGATTTTGTTAGTCAGTCTAAATCAGATACCGGGCCGGGGGCCCCATTGATTTTGTTAGTCAGTCTAAATCAGATACCGGGCCGGGGGACCCCATTGATTTTGTTATTCAGTCTAAATCAGATACCGGGCCGGGGGGGACCCCATTGATTTTGTTATTCAGTCTAAATCAGATACCGGACCGGGGGGGACCCCATTGATTTTGTTATTCAGTCTAAATCAGATACCGGGCCGGGGGGGACCCCATTGATTTTGTTATTCAGTCTAAATCAGATACCGGGCCGGGGGGGACCCCATTGATTTTGTTATTCAGTCTAAATCAGATACCGTACCGGGGGCCCCGTTGATTTTGTTAGTCAGTCTAAATCAGATACCGGGCCGGGGGGGACCCCATTGATTTTGTTATTCAGTCTAAATCAGATACCGGGCCGGGGGGCCCCATTGATTTTGTTATTCAGTCTAAATCAGATACCGGGCCGGGGGGGACCCCATTGATTTTGTTATTCAGTCTAAATCAGATAGTCCGTGCCGGGGGGCCCCGTCTAAATCAGATGATTTTGTTAGTCAGTCTAAATCAGATACCGGGCCGGGGGCCCCATTGATTTTGATTTTGTTAGTCAGTCTAAATCAGATACCGGGCCGGGGGGCCCCGTTGATTTTGTTAGTCAGTCTAAATCAGATACCGGGCCGGGGGGGCCCGTTGATTTTGTTTGTCAGTCTCACTCAGATATCATATTAAAAACTGATAACATTTATATCCATCCTATGGTGAAATGTGTAATAATAAAATTGCAAAAAATATTCTCCTGACAACGTATTGACTCAAGGAAAATATTTCTCTAAACATAATTCCACTTTCACATTATGGGGTATTTTGTGTAGGCCAGTAACACAAAATCATTTTAAATTCTGTCTGTAACCCAACAGTCTAGCGATGATCAACCACCAACTTGACAGAGCTTGATTAATTTTTGAAAGAATTATGTGCAAATATTGTACAGGTGTGCAAAGTTCTTAGAGACTTACCCAGAAAGACTCACAGCTGTTATCGCTGCAAAAAGTGATTCTAACATGTATTGACTCAGGTGGTTGAATACTTATCAAGATATGTCAGTCTTTTATTTTCCATAATTGTTTATAAAATGGTATAATTTTTCATCCACTTTGACATTACAGAGTATCAAATCCATTTAAATCCCACTCGCACACACACAAAAAAGTGGAAAAAAGTCAAGGGGTGTGAATACTTTCTGAAGGCACTGTATATTTGCGAAAACACATATTATTTAAATACTGTGGCAATGGTAGAATGTGCTGTGTTGTATGCGCCGTCAGATTATAAATCTCCTCCAGTATTAAATTTAATTCATTTAAGTTTGTCACAAATCAAGAGATAAGTATGCTAATCATACTGTCAACAAAACACTGGAACAGATCAATATGTATTTCCTGCATTTGTCTTTCTTTTGACTTTAACATTACCCGAAGCATTCATAGTTTACAATGTTCACAAAGGTATACTGTTAACATTTGATCCCGGATGAGCCCCCAAATGTTGGAAAATATCCTTCTATTGATACCTTCTCCTATGGCCTACAGCTTCCTTGGGGTGGCAGGGTAGTCTAGTGGTTAGAGTGTTGGACAATTAACTGAAAGGTTGCAAGTTCAAATCCCCGAGCTGACAAGGTACAAATCTGTCGTTCTGCCCCTGAGCAGACAGTTAACCCACTGTTCCTAGGCCGTCATTGTAAATAAGAACTTGTTCATAACTGTCTTGCCTAGTTAAATAAAGATTAAATTAAAAATTCCTTTTGCCTTGTATTTTGCTCCTGTTGTGGTCAGATTGGGATAAGATTGGGATAGTTACTTCTCATGTCATACAGATTCTCTCCCGCGTCTCTGATATGAACATCCTCACCTCAGGGAACCTTTAAGACGAGGACACATCAAAGGAAATTAGAAGGCTTTGAACCCGGTGATCCTCATTTGATCCTTCTCTTGTTCATGTTCTAAAATAACTCTGGAGAACCTTTGGAAAGAGGAGGTTGGATGTCCTTGCTTTCCACAGATTGAAGTCACCATCTATAGTCTGAGTTCTGTTACATCACTATATGGAGAAAACAATATGGAGTCTATTGGCTATTCAGACCACTTATCAGAGCGCTTAGGATCCCATATTTGAATAGAAAACAATCTCCAGAACTATTGTATGTGGTTGGTGTAATGACATACTGCTTTTGTTTAATTTATTAGCTATTGTTACTCAATATATTACATACCACTTTCCCAGTGTATCTCAGGGAGAGATGGGATATGCAAAAAAAACACATTTACAATTCACACATGCATATAAATACACGCTTGTACATGTGTGATATAGGACAAATATAAGCACCCAGTAAATGATTTGTTGTTGTTATTTTCAATTGTTGATATTAATTTGAGTGTCAACCACCCTTTTTTGTGACTGATTATACACCACATCATGGACAATACGCGTGGTATATTATAATGTTTATTTTTGGGAAGTGGGAAACTGTGAAGTAGGAAGTTGTAAATCCGACATGACTGTGTTCAAGTGCTTTTAAAGTCAGAAAAAATAATTCAACCAATAAGATTTTAGGTAAGCTAGCTAACATTACTACTAATAAAGTTAGCTAAAGTTCCTTTGGTTCTGTTTCCCCCTAGTGTGGATTCCATCTTTAAAATTGACAATATGGTCAAACTTGCTACATTATCTATATTAATGTGTTTTGTAATTGTCAAAAATGTATTTGTGGTCATCGTTTGGTTTAAAGGCAAAAGGTCAGTGGTGAAACATCGCAACTCGGGTCAGAAGGTTTTATGTAAAGTTTACAACTGGTAATTACGACTTGGGGGTTGTTCAAGTGAAACTTCCCAGTCTGAACTACAAACTTCCAATAACTTTGATAGCATGTAAACACCCTGTATGTTTCCTTCATATTTGCCAAAAAGTGAATTGAACTCAATGATTTTCAACCCTTTGCCCTTAGCCTGATGGCAGAGTCCATCAGGAAGACCAGGTGTGTTGAATTCAGGAAATCACTGAGCTGATCAATTAGCTAAGTAGCTCAGTGTGGCGTCTAATTGGTGCAAAGTCCTGCAGTACTTGCGGCAATCCAGGAACAGGGTTGTCTACCCCTGGCCTAGTCGGTGATGATTTGAGGCCTTTCCATTAGGTTATGTCTAAAGTGTAATTTATGGTCTGAAGGCCCCACCCAACAAGCAAGGCCATTTATCACCTGTGACAACCCCACCAGGCAAATGTACATCTCAATGTGAAAATTGAAAGGGCAAGTCTCTTTCCAAAAACTGGAATATAATTACAGTCAGACAGCTACCTTGTTGACTCCTTTATTTACCATGTAAAAGCACTGGGAACTTGGACTGCGTAGCTACGATACATCATCTTTAAATGGATTTTCAATTTGGTCTGAGTGTGTTAAGTGGATCAAAGATAGACCACTATACCGTCTGGAAATTCACTTGCCTATTAGCCATAAGTGGGTTGCTCAGTTCTAGGAAATCCTTGTGATTATAGACTGGGTCGTAACAACGCAAGGACATTTCCTAATTTCTCATTTCTGTAAGATTGTTATTGTACACGTGTTCTCGTTAAATAAAATGATGCTGTGCACTTACCTCAAATCAGAACTCTGGCTTGTGTACTTGGCCAACGGACGTCTTCCATAGAACTCTGTTTAGATTTGTATGGATGACGTCACTCCTTACCTGGCAGTGATGTAGTCTGTTCCGTGAGGTACATTTAGTAGTGGGTCAGTGCAGCAGCAATGGTCTGCTATTGAATGAGGGGGATAATACATGAGCGATAAAATGCAAGCAAACATACCCACTAGGCACGATTAAACAGATTGCTCTGTGATACCTTTTTACAAGAAGAGATCTTAAATTGTACTAGGCGCTGTTGTCCTTTTTTTCCCTTCAAATGTATGTTGATGGGAAGCACACGCAATTAAAGTCTCTCAGAATGTCAATCTGGAATTACACCCTATTCCCTCTACAGCGCAGTACTTTTGACCATGGTGCCATGTTATAGGGAATAGGGTGCCTTGTTATAGGGAATAGGGTGCCTTGTTATATGGAATAGGGTGCCATGTTATAGGGAATAGGGTGCCATGTTATAGGGAATAGGGTGCCTTATTATAGGGAATAGGGTGCCTTGTTATAGGGAATAGGGTGCCTTGTTATATGGAATAGGGTGCCTTATTATAGGGAATAGGGTGCCTTGTTATAGGGAATAGGGTGCCTTGTTATATGGAATAGGGTGCCATGTTATAGGGAATAGGGTGCCTTAATATAGGGAACAGGGTGCCTTGTTATAGGGAATAGGGTGCCATGTTATAGGGAATAGGGTGCCTTAATATAGGGAACAGGGTGCCATGTTATAGGGAATAGGGTGCCTTGTTATATGGAATAGGGTGCCATGTTATAGGGAATAGGGTGCCTTAATATAGGGAACAGGGTGCCTTGTTATAGGGAATAGGGTGCCATGTTATAGGGAATAGGGTGCCTTGTTATAGGGAATAGGGTGCCTTAATATAGGGAACAGGGTGCCTTGTTATAGGGAATAGGGTGCCATGTTATAGGGAATAGGGTGCCTTGTTATAGGGAATAGGGTGCCTTAATATAGGGAACAGGGTGCCTTGTTATAGGGAATAGGGTGCCATGTTATAGGGAATAGGGTGCCTTATTATAGGGAATAGGGTGCCTTATTATAGGGAATAGGGTGCCTTGTTATAGGGAATAGGGTGCCTTATTACAGGGAATAGGGTGCCTTGTTATATGGAATAGGGTGCCATGTTATAGGGAATAGGGTGCCTTAATATAGGGAACAGGGTGCCTTGTTATAGGGAATAGGGTGCCATGTTATAGGGAATAGGGTGCCTTGTTATAGGGAATAGGGTGCCTTAATATAGGGAACAGGGTGCCTTGTTATAGGGAATAGGGTGCCATGTTATAGGGAATAGGGTGCCATGTTATAGGGAATAGGGTGCCTTGTTATAGGGAATAGGGTGCCTTAATATAGGGAACAGGGTGCCTTGTTATAGGGAATAGGGTGCCATGTTATAGGGAATAGGGTGCCTTGTTATATGGAATAGGGTGCCTTATTATAGGGAATAGGGTGCCTTGTTATAGGGAATAGGGTGCCTTAATATAGGGAACAGGGTGCCTTGTTATAGGGAATAGGGTGCCATGTTATAGGGAATAGGGTGCCATGTTATAGGGAATAGGGTGCCTTAATATAGGGAACAGGGTGTCATGTTATAGGGAATAGGGTGCCTTGTTATATGGAATAGGGTGCCTTATTATAGGGAATAGGGTGCCTTGTTATATGGAATAGGGTGCCATGTTATAGGGAATAGGGTGCCTTGTTATATGGAATAGGGTGCCATGTTATAGGGAATAGGGTGCCTTATTATAGGGAATAGGGTGCCTTGTTATATGGAATAGGGTGCCTTATTATAGGGAATAGGGTGCCTTGTTATAGGGAACAGGGTGCCTTGTTATAGGGGGAATGTTATAGGGAATAGGGTGCCTTGTTATAGGGAATAGGGTGAATAGGGAACAGGGTGCCTTGTTATAGGGAATAGGGTGCCATGTTATAGGGAATAGGGTGCCTTGTTATAGGGAATAGGGTGCCTTAATATAGGGAACAGGGTGCCTTGTTATAGGGAATTATGTTATAGGGAATAGGGTGCCTTGTTATAGGGAATAGGGTGCCTTAATATAGGGAACAGGGTGCCTTGTTATATGGAATAGGGTGCCATGTTATAGGGAATAGGGTGCCTTGTTATATGGAATAGGGTGCCTTATTATAGGGAATAGGGTGCCTTGTTATAGGGAAAGGGTGCCTTAATATAGGAACAGGGTGCCTTGTTATAGGGAATAGGGTGCCATGTTATAGGGAATAGGGTGCCATGTTATAGGGAATAGGGTGCCTTAATATAGGGAACAGGGTGCCATGTTATAGGGAATAGGGTGCCTTGTTATATGGAATAGGGTGCCTTATTATAGGGAATAGGGTGCCTTGTTATATGGAATAGGGTGCCATGTTATAGGGAATAGGGTGCCTTAATATAGGGAACAGGGTGCCTTGTTATAGGGAATAGGGTGCCATGTTATAGGGAATAGGGTTTGTTATAGGGAATAGGGTGCCTTAATATAGGGAACAGGGTGCCTTGTTATAGGGAATAGGGTGCCATGTTATAGGGAATAGGGTGCCTTGTTATAGGGAATAGGGTGCCTTAATATAGGGAACAGGGTGCCTTGTTATAGGGAATAGGGTGCCATGTTATAGGGAATAGGGTGCCATGTTATAGGGAATAGGGTGCCATGTTATAGGGAATAGGGTGCCATTTTATAGGGAATAGGTTGTCTTTTCAGATGCAAAATACAACATGACTATTACAGTCCAAACCCTGACTGAGTCTGTGTTAAGTAGTCTTCTGATGCATGTTCCCTGTGGTCTCTGTGTAGCCCCAATTTCTCCCTTTAGCAAGCTTCTACCACTAACCAACCCTGTTTTGTTTTATCCTTCAGTAGGTCATCACCTAGCAGAAATACATTCTGAAAATGTAGGCACTGTGTTTAATCCCTACTGTGTTATGCACGGGAGCAAAACTCCCACTGGAATAAAACTCCCAATTGCTTTGGAAAAAATATAAAAATGAAAAACACAAAAGCAGTGTTTGAAACATATGGAAAAAAAACATGGGCTGTGGTCTCAGTACGGGGTGATTCTGCTATCTGTTGCTTTGGTGTCTGACCTACGGAGAGACCAACAGCAGGGAATTGGCTCCTCTGGTCTACACTTTCGTCTGGCTCCGGGGTAACCTGCGTAAAATCTCTAAAATGTCAATGGGGTTTGTCTGACTGTGACTCTACCCCACTGTCACTTTGGGGTATGAGGTTTGCTCGACTGTGACCCTACCACACTGTCACTTTGGGTATGGGTGAGTAAAATGGAATGGCAATGGGGGGTGTGGCCTTCAAACACTAGAAAATATCACCAGGAGGAGGAGGTGGGAGACACTCACTCACTCACACACACACACACTCACTCACTCACTCACTCACTCACTCACTCACTCACTCACTCACTCACTCACACACACACACACACACACACACACACACACACACACACACACACACACACACACACACACACACACACACACACACACACACACACACACACACTCACACACTCACTCACTCACTCACTCACTCACTCACTCACTCACACACACACACGCAAAACAGACTGGCGGATGTGGGACACGTTCATTATCAATCCGATGCAACGGTGCTAAAAGTTCCCGTTTTCAACGGCACAGTCTCAAATTACAGCCATATGGATCATACATCCCATTACCTGTGAACTACTGAATTCGTCAGGAAGGCCAAGAACAAATATAGGCCTGCAGGTGAAAAGGACATTCTGCCTCCTGACCTTTGAGAGACAGCGTTGGTCTTTTAACCCCAAAAATGTTTATCCTTGACATCCTGGGAGTCATTCTCCGAGATACACACTCATGCCTCTATACAGTCATTTTAAATCAGATCAAGTTACATTATAAGGTGACCTGTGGTGTGTGGAATGTGACCAATGGAGCGGACTATAGAGGTAGTTCCTCATTTGTCGTTGCTAACGGCAACAGTGGATCAAATTAAATCTAATGGAGCATTGTTAGGAACTTTGTGGAAAACTCATCAAATGTAGCTTTAGGGCAGGTAGCCTAGCGGTTAGAAAGGTGAGTCAGCAGCCGGAGGTTTGCCAGTTCAAATCCCTGGTCAGTGGGAAAAAATCTGGGGGGGAAGTGAACTGGCAACCAGAGGGTTGCCGGTATCAAATCTTGAATGCCATTGCCTGCTGTTTTGATCTTGAGCAAGGCTTTAGGTCAGGTAGCCTAGCGGTTAGAAAGGTGAGTCAGCAGCCGGAGGTTTGCCAGTTCAAATCCTTGGTCAGCGGGACAAAATCTGGAGGGGAATTGAACCGGCAAACAGAGGGTTGCTGGTATCAAATCTTGAATGCCATTGCCTGCTGTTGTGACCTTGAGCAAGGCACTCAACCCCCCCCCCCCACACACACACACACACACACACACACTCACACACACGCAACAACAGCTCCCCGGGGGCCCAGTGTGGCAGCCCCCTGCACCTCTCCAAATTCTGTGTGTGCGTCTTTCGTTGGGTCAAAAGCGGAAGTCAAATTTCAGTTGGACCTTGGGAGTAATTGACCAATAAAGTGATCTTAGCTTTGACGTAGCCTGGTCCCAGATGTGTTTGTGCTGTCTCGCAAGGACCATACGAGTTGTCAATACTGCACAAGGATCTGTCACAAGGCTAGTTTGATAATGTTCATTTACACATGGGTGAAAATTAGCAAGACCCAGATAACAGAAGACAACTGATTTGCTGAGACACTGTTTATTAATGGAGACTAATATTGTCATATGCACACTGCACACCTCGCTCAATAATAACATCCAGCCGTGCTGTTATTATCTATGTTCATAATTCGTACCAATGCTGGTTCAGTAGCTGCACCAATCAATGTAACATGAAAAAGATCATCTATTTAAAATGAAAGGACTTATAGCCAGTACTTCTATAATCTTGTACAGTGCATTGCACCACATCGCACTTGAAGCAGAATGTGATATGGCACTTCATCAAAGGACAGTAATTGTTTGGGTCCCGCCATTCGTCTCCTAATGGCCCATCGGCCTTTTTCTCGGAGTAATCACCTTCTTTCTCTTTAAAGTATACACTTCCATCTCCAACATGATTTAGAGAGGGACACACAGAGGACCTTCATGGAAATATGTTTTTGTTTGTGGACGTTATGAGGGGCAGTTACGCTGACTTGGTGACATGCATATGAATCTGTCCTGCATTGACGGGAAAGCTAGTCGTGGAAGGAATTCAATTTCAGAACGTGTTTCAGCATCTCTCCTCAGCACCGTTGAATAAAGAAAAGCTTTTGGGTCTCCATCTTATTTAATCTGTGATCAGATTCCCTATTCAATCATCCCATCTCCTCTCGTGGAGTTCTATAACGGGTCAGGGTCAAGGAGTTCTGTAATGGGTTAGGGTCAAGGAGTTCTGTAATGGGTTAGGGTCAAGGAGTTCTGTAATGGGTTAGGGTCAAGGAGTACTGTAATGGGTCAGGGTCAAGGAGTTATGTAATGGGTCAGGGTCAAGGAGTTCTGTAATGGGTTAGGGTCAAGGAGTACTGTAATGGGTCAGGGTCAAGGAGTTCTGTAATGGGTCAAGGTAAAGGAGTTCTGTAATGGGTTAGGGTCAAGGAGTTCTGTAATGGGTTAGGGTCAAGGAGTTCTGTAATGGGTCAGGGTCAAGGAGTTCTGTAATGGGTCAGGGTCAAGGAGTTCTGTAATGGGTCAGGAGTTCTGTAATGGGTCAGGGTCAAGGAGTTCTGTAATGGGTTAGGGTCAAGGAGTTCTGTAATGGGTTAGGGTCAAGGAGTTCTGTAATGGGTTAGGGTCAAGGAGTAATGTAATGGGTTAGGGTCTGTAAAGGAGTTCTGTAATGGGTTAGGGTCAAGGAGTTCTGTAATGGGTCAGGGTCAAGGAGTTCTGTAATGGGTCAGGGTCAAGGAGTTCTGTAATGGGTTAGGGTCAAGGAGTTCTGTAATGGGTCAGGGTCAAGGAGTTCTATAACGGGTCAGTGTCAAGGAGTTCTGTAATGGGTTAGGGTCAAGGAGTAATGTAATGGGTTAGGGTCAAGGAGTTCTGTAATGGGTCAGGGTCAAGGAGTTCTGTAATGGGTTAGGGTCAAGGAGTTCTGTAATGGGTTAGGGTCAAGGAGTTCTGTAATGGGTCAGGGTCAAGGAGTTCTATAACGGGTCAGTGTCAAGGAGTTCTGTAATGGGTTAGGGTCAAGGAGTACTGTAATGGGTCAGGGTCAAGGAGTTCTGTAATGGGTTAGGGTCAAGGAGTTCTGTAATGGGTCAGGGTCAAGGAGTTCTGTAATGGGTCAGGGTCAAGGAGTTCTGTAATGGGTTAGGGTCAAGGAGTTCTGTAATGGGTTAGGGTCAATGAGTTCTGTTATGGGTTAGGGTCAAGGAGTTCTGTAATGGGTCAGGGTCAAGGAGTTCTGTAATGGGTCAGGGTCAAGGAGTTCTGTAATGGGTTAGGGTCAAGGAGTTCTGTAATGGGTTAGGGTCAAGGAGTTCTGTAATGGGTTAGGGTCAAGGAGTAATGTAATGGGTTAGGGTCAAGGAGTTCTGTAATGGGTTAGGGTCAAGGAGTTCTGTAATGGGTCAGGGTCAAGGAGTTCTGTAATGGGTCAGGGTCAAGGAGTTCTGTAATGGGTTAGGGTCAAGGAGTTCTGTAATGGGTCAGGGTCAAGGAGTTCTATAACGGGTCAGTGTCAAGGAGTTCTGTAATGGGTTAGGGTCAAGGAGTAATGTAATGGGTTAGGGTCAAGGAGTTCTGTAATGGGTTAGGGTCAAGGAGTTCTGTAATGGGTTAGGGTCAAGGAGTTCTGTAATGGGTTAGGGTCAAGGAGTTCTGTAATGGGTTAGGGTCAAGGAGTACTGTAATGGGTCAGGGTCAAGGAGTTCTGTAATGGGTTAGGGTCAAGGAGTTCTGTAATGGGTTAGGGTCAAGGAGTACTGTAATGGATTAGGGTCAAGGAGTACTGTAATGGGTTAGGGTCAATGAGTACTGTAATGGGTTAGGGTCAAGGAGTTCTGTAATGGGTTAGGGTCAAGGAGTTCTGTAATGGGTTAGGGTCAAGGAGTACTGTAATGGGTTAGGGTCAAGGAGTACTGTAATGGGTCAAGGGAGGAGTTCTGTAATGGGTTAGGGTCAAGGAGTACTGTAATGGGTTAGGGTCAAGGAGTACTGTAATGGGTCAGGGTCAAGGAGTTCTGTGGTCAAGGAGTTCTGTGGAGGGTCAAGGAGTCAGGGTGGGAGTTCTGTAATGGGTTAGGGTCAAGGAGTTCTGTAATGGTCAGGGTCAAGGAGTTCTGTAATGGGTCAAGGTAAAGGAGTTCTGTAATGGGTTAGGGTCAAGGAGTTCTGTAATGGGTCAGGGTCAAGGAGTTCTGTAATGGGTCAGGGTCAAGGAGTTCTGTAATGGGTTAGGGTCAAGGAGTTCTGTAATGGGTCAGGGTCAAGGAGTTCTGTAACGGGTTAGGGTCAAGGAGTTCTGTAATGGGTTAGGGTCAATGAGTACTGTAATGGGTTAGGGTCAAGGAGTACTGTAATGGGTCAGGGTCAAGGAGTTCTATAACGGGTTAGGGTCAAGGAGTTCTGTAATGGGTCAGGGTCAAGGAGTTCTGTAATGAGTCAGGGTCAAGGAGTTCTGTAATGGGTCAGGGTCAAGGAGTTCTGTAATGGGTCAGGGTCAAGGAGTACTGTAATGGGTCTAGGGTCAAGGAGTTCTGTAATGGGTTAGGGTCAAGATTCTGTTCTGTAATGGGTCAGGGTCAAGGAGTTCTGTAATGGGTCAGGGTCAAGGAGTTCTGTAATGGGTTAGGGTCAAGGAGTTCTGTAATGGGTTAGGGTCAATGAGTTCTGTTATGGGTTAGGGTCAAGGAGTTCTGTAATGGGTCAGGGTCAAGGAGTTCTGTAATGGGTCAGGGTCAAGGAGTTCTGTAATGGGTTAGGGTCAAGGAGTTCTGTAATGGGTCAGGGTCAAGGAGTTCTGTAATGGGTTAGGGTCAAGGAGTTCTGTAATGGGTCAGGGTCAAGGAGTTCTGTAATGGGTTAGGGTCAATGAGTACTGTAATGGGTTAGGGTCAAGGAGTTCTGTAATGGGTTAGGGTCAAGGAGTACTGTAATGGGTCAAGGTCAAGGAGTTCTGTAATGGGTCAAGGTAAAGGAGTCTGTGTGCGTGTGTGTCTGTGCCTGTGTGTGTGTGTGTGTGTGTATCTGTGTGTGTGTGTGTGTCTGTGTGTGTCTGTGTGTGTGTGTCTGTGCCTGTGTGTGTGTGTCATGTCCTGTGATGTGTGTGTGTGTGTGTGTGTGTGTGTGTGTGTGTGTGTGTGTGTGTGTGTGTGTGTGTGTGTGTGTGTGTGTGTGTGTGTGTGTGTGTGTCTGTGTGTGTCTGTGTGTATTTGCGCCACTGAGTTTTCCCCAAAAGCTCTTAAGGTGGGATGTGGCAGGAATTTAATTAGAGTACTTTAAAAAAAATACAGACCTGCATGTTATGCAAATCTCCAGAAAACAGGATTCTGGAGTCTCCATTAAACAGGATTCTGGAGTCTCCATAAAACACGATTCTGGAGTCTCCATTAAACAGGATTCTGGAGTCTCCATTAAACAGGATTCTGGAGTCTCCATTAAACACAATTCTGGAGTCTCCATAAAACAGGATTCTGGAGTCTCCATTAAACACAATTCTGGAGTCTCCATAAAACAGGATTCTGGAGTCTCCATTAAACAGGATTCTGGAGTCTCCATAAGACATGATTCTGGAGTCTCCATAAAACAGGATTCTGGAGTCTCCATTAAACACAATTCTGGAGTCTCCATAAAACAGGATTCTGGAGTCTCCATAAAACAGGACTCTGGAGTCTCCATAAGACAGGATTCTGGAGTCTCCATTAAACATGATTCTGGAGTCTCCATTAAACACGATTCTGGAGTCTCCATTAAACACAATTCTGGAGTCTCCATAAGACAGAATTCTGGAGTCTCCATAAAACACAATTCTGGAGTCTCCATAAGACAGAATTCTGGAGTCTCCATAAAACAGGATTCTGGAGTCTCCATAAAACAAATGAAATCCTATGTGTGAGTGATGTGCGAGGGTTGCCTTCCTTGCACCTGAACACAGGATATAACAATGTTCCTGCCAATGACTGTTTATCCAGATTCATTCTTCTTTAACATCAAACTCCTCTCCCACAACCTTGTTATTAGGAAGTTGAACTGCCTTCCTATAATCTGGCGTCTCTTTAATCTCTCTTGTTCAGATATGCCTGTATAAATGTCATGCCCTGACCATAGAGATACTCTTTATTCTCTATTTTGGTTAGGTCGGGGTGTGACTAAGGTGGGTAAATCTAGGTTGTTTTATTTCTATGTTGGTCTGGTATGGAGGCAGCTGTTTAGCGTTGTTTCTGATTGGGGATCATATTTAGGCAGCCATTTCCCCACTGTTTTTTTGTGGGATCTTGTTTATGTGTAGTTGCCTGTGAGCACTCCATAGCTTCACGTGTCGTTTGCTCTTTATTGTTTTTGTGCGTTTCACAAATAAAAAGATGTGGAACCCATATCACGCTGCGCCTTGGTCCGAATGTTATTACGACGATCGTGACAGAAGATCCCACCACACCAGGACCAAGCAGCGTGCCCAGGAGGAGAAGGTATCCTGGACTTGGGAGGAGATCTTGGATGGGAAGGGATCCTGGACTTGGCAGGAAATCCTGGCAGGACAGGATCGCCTTCCTTGGCGGCAGACGCAAGGAGAGAAGGAAGGACAGCGCCGAAGCCGGGGTTCGCGGCCACAACGGAGGCCCAAAGGACAGCCCCAAAACATTTTTGGGGGTGGGCACACGGGGTGGTCGGCGGAGCCGAGGAGAGAACCAGAGCCCATGTGGGAGAAGGTGGAGAAATTGGAAGAGAGTGAACGGAGAGAGCCAGAGACCACCTGGGAGGAGATAGAGAGGTGGTCGGTTGACCCAAGGTGAGTACCAGAGCCCGCCAGGGATTCGTTGGAACAGTGTGAGGAGGGATAACGGAGAATGGAGCTGGATAGGAGTATGCGGCAACGCAGGCGTTTGGAGGAACGTGTCATCAGTCCGGTGAAACCTGGGTCGGCTCCACGTATCTGGCCTCCAGTGCGCCTCCCAACTCCGGTACATCCTGTGTCTCCTCCTCGCACTCTCCCTGAAGTATGTGTCCCCAGTCCGGTGCCACCTGTGCCGGCTCCACGCACTAGGCCTCCAGTGCGCCTCCCCAGTCCGGTATGTCCTGTGCCTGCTCCTCGCACGCGCCCTGAAGTGCATGTCACCAGTCCAGAGCTTCCGGCAACGGTCCCCAGTCCAGAGCTTCCGGCAACGGTCACCAGTCCAGAGCTTCCGGCAACGGTCACCAGTCCAGAGCTTCCGGCAACGGTCCCCAGTCCAGAGCTTCCGGCGACGGATCCCAGTCCGGAGCTTCAGTCGACGGTTCACAGTCCGGAACCTCCTGCGATGGTCCACAGTCCGGACTACCACGCTGCACCTTGGTCTGCTTCCGACGACAAACGATACACTTATTCTAAAATTGATTAAATACATACTAATCCTCAGCAATCTACACAAAATACCCCATAATGACGAAGCAAAAATAGTTTTTTAGAAATTGCTGCTAATTTATTTAAAATTAAAACAGAAATACCTTATTTACATAAGTATTCAGACCCTTCGCTATGAGAATCAAAATTGGCCTCAGGTACTCCTGTGTAGATTTTTATTTATTTATTTTTATTTCACCATTATTTTACCAGGTAGGCTAGTTGAGAACAAGTTCTCATTTTCAACTGTGACCTGGCCAAGATAAAGCAAAGCAGTGCGACACAAACAACAACACAGAGTTACACATGGAATAAACAAATATTCAGTCAATAACACAATAGGAAAAAAACGTATATACAGTGTGTGCAAATGAGGTAAGATAAGGGAGGTAAGGAACATTAGGCCTTGTGTTTTAGGTTATGGTCCTGCTGAAAGGTGTATTAGTCTCCCAGTGTCTGTTGGAAAGCATACCTTCCTCCTGGCTACTCCAACCTTGGCCAACAGCTCCTGCGCCCCCGCAGATACTCGCCCAAGCCTCCCCAGCTTCTCCTTTACCCAAATCCAGATAGGAGATGTTCTGAAAGAGCTGCAAAACCTGGACCTGTACAAATCAGCTGGGCTTGACAATCTGGACCCTCTATTTCTGAAGCCATCCGCCGCCATTGTTGCAACCCCTATTACCAGCCTGTTCAACCTCTCTTTCATATTGTCTGAGATCCCCAAGGATTGGAAAGCTGCCGCGGTCATCCCCCTCTTCAAAGGGGGAGACACCCTGGACCCAAACTGTTACAGACCTATATCCATCCTGCCCTGCCTATCTAAGGTCTTCGAAAGCCAAGTCAACAAACAGATCACTGACCATCTCGAATCCCACCGTACCTTCTCCGCTGTGCAATCTGGTTTCCGGAACGCTTTTCAACCGTTCGCTGCCTACACCCGCACGCCCGACAAGCATCACTACCCTGGATGGTTCCGACCTAGAATATGTGGACATCTATAAGTACCTAGGTGTCTGGCTAGACTGTAAACTCTCCTTCCAGACTCATCAAACATCTCCAATCTAAAATCAAATCTAGAGTCGGCTTTCTATTTCGCAACAAAGCCTCCTTCACTCACGCCGCCAAACTTACCCTAGTAAAACTGACTATCCTACCGATCCTCGACTTCGGAAATGTCATCTACAAAATAGCTTCCAATTCTCTACTCAGCAAACTGGATGCAGTTTATCACAGTGCCATCCGTTTTGTTACTAAAGCACCTTGTACCACCCACCACTGCGACCTGTATGTAAATATCCCACCCAATTTACCTACCTCATCCCCATACTGTTTTCATTTATTTACTTTTTTGCTCTTTTGCACACCAGTATCTCTACCTGCACATGACCATCTGATCATTTATCACTCCAGTGTTAATCTGCTAAATTGTAATTATTCGCCTACCTCCTCATGCCTTTTGCACACAATGTATATAGACTCTTTTTTTTCTTTTTTTCTTCAGTGCTATTGACTTGTTTATTGTTTACTCCATGTGTAACTCTGTGTTGTTGTCTGTTCACACTGCTATGCTTTATCTTGGCCAGGTCGCAGTTGTAAATGAGAACTTGTTCTCAACTAGCCTACCTGGTTAAATGAAGGTGAAATAAAATTAAATGAATAAAAAAGCAGACTGAACCAGGTTTTCCTCTAGGATGTTGCTTGGGCTTATAGCTGTATTCTGTTTCTTTTTAACCTAAAAAACTCCCTAGTCCTTGCCGATGACAAGTATACCCATAACATGATACAGCCACTGCCATGCTTGAAAATATGAAGAGTGGTACTCAGTGATGTGTTGTGTTGGATTTTCCCCAAACATAACGCTTTGTATTCAGGACAAAAAGTGAATTGCTTTGACACATTTTTTCTGCAGTATTAATTTAGTGCCTTGTTGTAAACAGGATGCATGTTCTGGAATATTTGTATTCTGTTCAGGCTTCGTTCTTTTCCCTCTGTCATTTCGGTTAGTATACTGGAATAACTATAATGTTGTTGATGCAACCTCAGTTTTCTCATATCACAACCATTAAACTCTGTAACTGTTTTAAAATCAACTTCGGCCTCACAGTGAAATCCCTGAGCAGTTTTCTTCCTCTTGGAAGCTGACGACTGTATCTTAGTAGCAACTGGGTGTATTGGTACACCATACAAAATCACATTTTTACACATCTTCCAATCAGTGCCTTTCTTTGCGAGGCATCAAAAGACTTCCCTTGTCTTTGTGGTTGAATCTATGCTTGAAATTCACTACTTGATTGAGGGACATTCTGTGGGGTAGACATTCAAAAATCATGTTAACCACTGTAATTGAACAAGGAATTGAACACAGAACTTATTATGCAATTTGTTGAGCACATGTTTTTGTCTTGAACTTAATTAGGCTTACCATAACAAAGGGGTTGAATACTTATTGACTTAAGACATAAAAATTCTCCACAAACAAAATTCCATTTTTACATTATAGGGTATTGTGTGTAGATCAGTGAAACAAAATCTACATTTAATACATTTTAAATGCAGGCTGTAACACAACAAAATGTGTAAAAAGTAAATGTGAATACTTTCTAAAGGAACTGTAAACCCTGGATTGCTGAAGCTGTGTATTGGCCATTGAGAGGCTTTGAAACCACTGGTCGGCCATATTGGTACTCCCCAGTAGGAGCAGTCCTCCATAGGAATGAATGGAATTGTACAATATTCCAAAATAAATATTTAAAGGGAGAAAAAAAAAATCACGTATTTAAGTATGTTGTTGTTGTAGTGAGGACAGTAACATTAGTCATGTTAAATTGTTTTACTTTATTTGTATGTTTAGCCCACATAATATAATTTAAACATATACATTAAGGTACCGGTCATAGAAATGAAGACATTAATGAATGCGTTTCTATAGCTACCAAAATAAGTGCCAAGATGGAGGCGCGGTGGCTTGAATCTAGGGCATGTGTATGTATAAATCATTTGCTAAAAGATACTTTATGATGTGGCAAGATCACATCCTTTATTCTGAACACACATGCCCTAGATTTAGGAGCCTACTGCACTGTACATGGCCTGCAAGAGCTGTGTGTGTGTGTGTGTGTGTGTGTGTGTGTGTGTGTGTGTGTGTGTGTGTGTGTGTGTGTGTGTGTGTGTGTGTGTGTGTGTGTGTGTGTGTGTGTGTGTGTGTGTGTGTGCGTGCGTGCGTGCGTGCGTGCGTGCGTGCGTGCGTGCGTGCGTGCGTGTGTGTGTGCGTGCGTGCGCGCGCTGACATGCATGTGTGTGTTTAAAGAGCAGGGGTTCAACAGCTTCAACTCAATCACATAGTCCTTGAACCTACAAGAGCAGGCAGAGGTACATCTCCCAATATCAGCACCAGTGGCCAGCAGATAAGAAATGAATAACGCAGATTGTTCCCTCCCTGACAATACCATTTGTCTGTAGTGAGTTAGCACTCTCCTGTTCTGGCTGCTCTATCTCTCAGGACCTGGAAACAGCAGTGACTGATAGCTGATGTCTCTAATCCTGATCCACAGTGCTGCTATGCATGAAAACCAAATGGGGTGCTGCTATCAGACAGACGCCCACTGACAAATAGCCTAGGGAATGGGGATCTACCTACCCCTAGAGAGAGAAAGAGGCAGGGAGAGAGACATCTATGTCCACCCTTGATTTAAAATAACCACCTTCGGGGATCAGTATTTTAGCAAACAGCTCCACCATACAGCCCCAGAGCCTACGATGAATGAAGTGACATTTTTGTTTTAAATAGACTGTTACATTTTTTCATACCAGGGTGGTTTCGTTTATATCCCGTTGAACATGTTTCGCAATTGATTGACAGGTTTAATTTAACGCTGTTTCATTGATAACATGTTTCTCGACTCTTCGTGTACTGATTAACTGCCATGCCTGTTGTCCGATTCATTTTATTCTGAAGGTTATTTTGTTAATTTGAATGTGACATCGGTTTAGGTCATGTAAATTAAGTGGTTGGTGGTGATTTCCAAGGATACTTTTATTTCTTGTGTTAGCCAATACTAATAAGGTATTTAAGAAGCTATGACTGCATTACTACCCATGAGTAATTTACCATGAAAGGACATTTCTTGAATGAATGTTAACATATGGATTGCAGGCATGTTGCCAAGTTTGTGGTTATGGTTGGACTTCAATCAGGAGCTTAACTGGTAGGTATACCCCACCTGGACTATAGCATAAAACTCTCACACCATCCTCTCTAGAGACACATTTACACCATGGGCTAACATGTGTTTCCTGATCTTATCAATATGATACAATCCCTATCTGATCAAGGTTTGTTGTTTCTTCACGTTGTATTAAAATGTGTCTCTTATCCATCCACTGTGTCAACATCGTGACCTGATAAGTTAGTGCCTCCCTGCACTGATGTAGACAAGTCACTAAACATTGAGTCAAGTCCCAAATCCCTAGTGTTCGAGTCTGAGTCAAAGTCAGAGTCCTTTATACTTGTGTCACAAGTCGAGTCATGAGTCCCTTGGTAGTGCTAAAAGTTGTTGTCCAACCATTTTTTTAAAGCTTCATTTCATCAGAGTGTTGCACAATAATATGTATTTATTTTATGACAATTACTGATGCCATAAGTCAATGTTGCTACCTGTCAATGATTTTAGAGGCCAGTATAATGATGATTTAAACAGTCGCCAATCCAGATCTGTTTATACTTGGATCTGGATTCAATCTGTACCGCAGAAGTTCAGCGTTACAGCGTGATTGAAATTGAATGGAAATGTTCCCGCGTGAGAGGAGACTGCACACACGGTAAACGCTGCATATGTCGGCTCAAACGGAAACGCTTCAGTGACACAGATTGAATTCGAGCCCTTGATTGATATCCAGACACAATGCGTGCCTGACTTCCTCCGGAGGTGGAATCTGATCACAATGCGTGCCTGACTTCCTCCGGAGGTGGAATCTGATCACAATGCGTGCCTGACTTCCTCCGGAGGTGAAATCTGATCACAATGCGTGCCTGACTTCCTCCGGAGGTGGAATCTGATCACAATGCGTGCCTGACTTCCTCCGGAGGTGGAATCTGATCACAATGCGTGCCTGACTTCCTCCGGAGGTGAAATCTGATCACAATGCGTGCCTGACTTCCTCCGGAGGTGGAATCTGATCACAATGCGTGCCTGACTTCCTCCGGAGGTGGAATCTGATCACAATGCGTGCCTGACTTCCTCCGGAGGTGAAATCTGATCACAATGCGTGCCTGACTTCCTCCGGAGGTGGAATCTGATCACAATGCGTGCCTGACTTCCTCCGGAGGTGGAATCTGATCACAATGCGTGCCTGACTTCCTCCGGAGGTGAAATCTGATCACAATGCGTGCCTGACTTCCTCCGGAGGTGGAATCTGATCACAATGCGTGCCTGACTTCCTCCGGAGGTGGAATCTGATCACAATGCGTGCCTGACTTCCTCCGGAGGTGGAATCTGATCACAATGCGTGCCTGTCTTCCTCCGGAGGTGGAATCTGATCACAATGCGTGCCTGACTTCCTCCGGAGGTGGAATCTGATCACAATGCGTGCCTGACTTCCTCCGGAGGTGGAATCTGATCACAATGCGTGCCGGACTTCCTCCGGAGGTGGAATCTGATCACAATGCGTGCCTGACTTCCTCCGGAGGTGGAATCTGATCACAATGCGTGCCTGACTTCCTCCGGAGGTGGAATCTGATCCCAATGCGTGCCTGACTTCCTCCGGAGGTGGAATCTGATCACAATGCGTGCCTGACTTCCTCCGGAGGTGGAATCTGATCGCAATGCGTGCCTGACTTCCTCCGGAGGTGGAATCTGATCACAATGCGTGCCTGACTTCCTCCGGAGGTGGAATCTGATCACAATGCGTGCCTGACTTCCTCCGGAGGTGGAATCTGATCACAATGCGTGCCTGACTTCCTCTGGAGGTGAAATCTGATCACAATGCGTGCCTGACTTCCTCTGGAGGTGAAATCTGATCACAATGTGTCTTTTTAAACGTCTACACCAGACTGGTCTAAAACAATGTGAGTACCATCAGAATCCAGACAAGATCAGGACAGGGCACAGGACAAATAGTACAGGGCACAGGACAAAGAGTACAGGGCACTGGACAAAGAGTACAGGGCACAGTACAAAGAGTACAGGGCACAGGACAAAGAGTACAGGGCACAGGACAAAGAGTACAGGGCACAGGACAAAGAGTACAGGGCACAGGACAAAGAGTACATGGCACAGGGCTTTTGTTTTTACTAGTTTCTTGTGCAATAGGAAATAAATGAAAAAAGTTGAAACATTCCACCTTCATAGGCTGATAAATCAACAACCAGCTGATCTTTGTGAGTTCTCACCGTCAATGTTGAATACACCAGTTTACAGTGACTTTGGGGAGGACACATCTTTGAGAGATTTCTTTTGACACAACTCCTCTTCCATTTCACTGGTTCGTACAATATGTAACCTACTGAACTTGGACTGTGCAACAGGAATACTGCCATTTTGGGGACACAGGTCACACACAGAGTAACCCCTTTCATTAATCTCTCAGTCCACAGCTGGATATCCAATGCTTTTTAATTTTTTACATTTTTTTACAATCATGTTGTATGAAAAATGAATAGCAGAAGTCGTGAGGCTTCACCAACACAAGAAGCTCGTGTAGCATTCACACCAGAAAACAAATAAAGCATTTGTTTCTCAGTCATGCATTCTTACTTTCTCATGATGTCTGATGATTGATCTGAGCACTCTGAATGATTATTATTACTGTCCCATCTTGAGAGTACTTTTTTTTTTAAATGACACAAAATGAATAATGTATCACGTCAAATATGATCACAAACATTTGTTGGAGCAAAAGGTGTTATTTTATTCATAAACAAGTCCACCATAAATATGTCTTTCTGTTCTGTCATCTCCCAGAGGAGGATACTATTAGAACCTAAAATCAGATGAATTATAATGTATTCATTGTATTTCTCCACGCTTTGAGTGAGTATAGGAATGCTCTCTCTTTGTATTCAAGGGTCTTTACCACAACATTCCTATCCTCCAGTACAGGCTTAGAAAAAAAGTGCTATATACAACCTAAAAGGGGTTTTCGGCTGGATCCAGGTAGAACCCTATTGGGTTCCATGAAGAATCCTTTCCACAGAGAGTTCTACATGAAATCCAAACATCCTAGAACAAAAATGGGTTATCCTATGGAGACAGTTGAAGAACCCTTTTCAAACCCTTTTTTCTAAGAGTGGGGTGCCCTACTCCAGGGCTGTGCACAGACCGTTCAGGGGGTAGATGTGTAAAATGTATTGCTGTACTGTTGATATTTAAAATTGTTAGCTTGATACACACACTCGACCTGTGACCGCATCTCAAGCCATGCGTGTTTGGATACCGGGCGCGCGCAATCTCTGTACAGGCAGACCAACAGCTGCAACCAACGGACGGGTAAGGGTTGAGAACTTGACAATGTCACAACGACTTGCGGGTTCAGAACAACGACAAAAACTGTATACAATTTTGTTTTTATAATAACACCACCCAAGCCCAACAGGGCACGTGGCGAGTGAAAGGGAAAAGAGGCATGTGCTCCGCACAGGTAGGCAGGCGCATTATCTCTCAACTCTGCCAAGCTATCTTTCGCAGTTCATTCAACGAGTAGGCTACAACTCTTAAGAACAAATTGGGTACGACAATGGTAACATGACCAACAGTATCCATAACAAAGACAAATAAATGGATAAACCAATGAAATGCCATTTCTATGTTATCATGAGTTTCCAGCACTCCATAATCAAAATAAGAATGGATACTGTCAGTAGGCCTGTGTGTGCACAGCCTTTAGCGAGCCATCCGCGTTCATACAAACAAGGCTCATAGATTATTTAAGCCTTTTTTATAGTGTTCTGAATTACAAATGTAAGTATTGCATCATATTTGTAAAGTACATTGGAAGCTATCCTCACACAAAGCACTCTGCCACTTTGCATTTGTATTCCCGCTGCATGTTTGTGTAAAGCATTTTAGTGGTTGTGCAATACTTCTCAGTCTGAACTCCCCAAAACATTAAATACAGTATGGTACAGGCACATAGGATAGCGATGCTATAGTTAAATGCTGAATATCTCAAACTGTTATGCCTTAACTTGTCCGATATATTATTTATGTTCAAATCAAATGGCGGTCCAAAAGGAATCATTAATTGCCTCACGGAATAGTACCATTTTGCCACTTTAATGCTCTTGACTGGTAAATCGCCCAACAATGGCCAGAAGCCTTTTTTCCCCATAGGCCTACTTCTGTTAACACTGAACAAACTTTAATGTGAAAACATTAACGTTTGATTGGGAAGTATCCACAACAGATTAATATGACATACTAGCACGTTCTATATGTGTATATATGTGAAAACATTAACGTTTGATTGGGAAGGATCCACAACAGATTAATATGACATACTAGCACGTTCTATATGTGTATATATGGGAGAACATTTTGTATTTTATCTAAAGCTTTAGAAATCAGTCATTCTGGGAATGTTTGCAGTCTGTATTTGTTTGGTTTGGCACCAGTTTGGTTTAGCACCACGTTATTGTGTACATAGTCCCTCTGGGATTGTTAAACCCAGCTATGCATCCACACCACAGGTGGCCAGAATAAAGTGGATGAAAAGATTTGAAGAAAAAAACGAATGACCCTCACAAATAAAATAAAGGTTTCTCCCATATATGCACATCCTTGTGAAGGATGAACATATTTAGTGACTGAAGAAAATGGAAATGGATAAGCAGTTAATTTAGTTGATGGGCAGTCCTTTGTTGCCAATAATAGAACTATTTTCAATTAGAATTTTGCTATTGTTGATTTTTATAAGTAGGAAGTTGCCACGCTGTGAAGATGATTGAACAAATTGTTTGTGCCAAGTTCTTCACTTATATTTGAGCTTTACATTTCGTATTTTAGAATGCATTAATTAATGATGCCCATATTTTCAGCTTGTGCTGCAAATGATCTGTGATCTTGTTGAAAATATTTATGTCTGTGTAAATGTTGTCTTTTAAAGAGCTCAAAATGTGAAACAAATTGCAGAATAAGGCCAATAAAATGAACTGATAAATCAGATGTGTGGGCTTATCTGAACAACAAGTCATTTCTGTTCTTTCGTGTGCCTCATGTTGTGAAGACATTTTGTCTCGGTGACTACCCCACAGTGTGATGGATGGTTTGACCTTGCTGAATGCTAGATATTTCAGAGCTTCAATAAACCGTGAAACTCAGAGGGGATTGTGCCACATTACATTCAACCCCTGTGAAACAAAAACTAACTAACCTTTACAATGAACTTTGAACTTTTTTTAACAAAGACGTGGAGAGAGTAGAAGCCCATCTGAAGAGGGCGTTCATCTTCTGAGTATGCATTTAACAGCACGGTGCTTGTTTCCTTCTATCAAACTGAGTGGAACTACACGTTTCAGACAAGATTGTAGGTGCAATTCAAGGTTATGGGTTGAATACCTACAGGGATCACAGTCACATACTAAAGCTGTATGCACTATTTGTGCTATAAGATGATTCTAAACAGCCCGAGAGCAACATTGCATTCTAAAAGAGTGTCAGTCCTTTATGACCAAATAGTCAGAATGACGAGTGCACGCTACAGGTAAATACATCCCAAACTTCTGATCACAATGGCACATTGTGGGAGGGTGAACTACCCGATAAACTACACATCTGTGGGTAAAAACAAAAGTATCAAATGAGAAGTGTGCATACATTTGTCCTTCATTTCACTTGTCAGGGCACTTCCTAATTTAATTCAACACAGGTGGGATATGTGGAGGGGTATGCAGCTTTTGAAATGCAACTCTCTGGACCATCACAAAGTTGGTCCAAAGCAATGCAATGTGCTCCAACAGGCAACAGGAAGTTATTGACAGACCGACTCTTTGCCATGTGTGTTTACTGCCCTCTTGAGGCAAAATAGTAGAAGACGGGATGAGGTGCACAATCACTGGACACTCAACATATCAATTCAATAGTAGTTGTGTTCAACAAGAGAGCTTTCAGTATTTCAACTGTAACATGTTTCTTTAATCAATCTTATAACTGATAAGCTATTTGTCAATTGTATTTTCTTTCATCAAAAAAGTTGTTTTTGTGCACAATCATTTATTCTGTTTAACCCAATCAAGGGAACACAACAGATTCAAACAAAAGGTATTGTATAAAATGGCTGTTCCTGTGTTTTGCTCTATACAAAGAGTATGTTGACTACTGACCTCAGAAGTATTGACTTACCAAACGTCCTCATAATTTCAGCTGTTTCCTTATTTTGCATCAGCCAAGTTGGCATCGCAAATGTACCTACAATGATGAGCAAGCAGTTTTATATAATTTCACATGTTAAACATGTGTTGTTGAAAACATGGGCTACAGTCTACCAGTGTTCACTTCCTCTTAGTCGTAATGTTAGTAGTGAGTACAGTAGCAGGTTGTGGGATCTCTCGGGCCCAGAGAATGGATGATTTGGGTTCTGTGGTTGGTCAGGACCTGCAGCTTGTGGATCAGCTGCAGAAGGTGAGGACTAGGACTGTGTGCATCAAGGATCTCCAACTGCTCCAAATGCTTCAACTGTTGGAGGCTCAAGAACTCCTTCTCTGGTACATTGTAGTGTCTGAAAGAGTAGAATAGAAAAGTGAGTCAGAATATCTGCTTGGCTTAAATTAATGAGTCAAACCTTTGGAAAATGCGCACATTAGTCACTTAACATGTAGACACTTAATTAGGAGTTCACCAGTAACTTAAGACTACACATGGGTTCGTACCACAACACAGAAGTCAGATGTTAATATCTCACCGCATTTTAAGGGTCATGAGCTGGGGGAATAGTTTGGGGATCTCTCCGATGCTGCTGCTGTTATAGCTGCATGGATCAAAGTGCAGATAGAAGAGGCCTGAAGCCTGTTTCCCTAGAGCCTTCATGTCCTTCTGCTCCACCATCACCCGCTGCAGAGTTAAACTGGTCACTGTGTTGGGAATGGAGTGAGCATAAGCACTGACGGGATGGCCTTCTGGAAAACAAAACATAGGACAGTCAAACATCTCCAAATGAAGCCACAGGACAGTCAGGACTCCATACTGCTGCCCCGTAACCCACCAACTATCAGACTCGTAACCCCACCAACTGTCAGACTCCATAGTGCTGACCGTAACCCTACAAACTGTCAGACTCCATTTTGCTGCCTCGTAACCCCACCAACTGTGCATGACATGGAAAATGCTAGTTTGGCAGCTGGCGAATCACATACTTGCAATGTTGAGAACTGCCAGTTGAGGGAGTTCCCTCAGCCATGTTTTCAGGTGGCACCTGCTGGGATCCACGTCCCTGTCTCTGTAGTCCACAGCTAGACTCTGCAGGGAGGGGAGGCACTTCAGCGCCTCTTCAGGTAAGGTGGGGTCCATGTAGTCAAGAAGCTCCAGACTGGTCAAGCCAGGTTGGCCGACCTGTGGATCATCTAAAGACAGATTTTGTCATTGCTGAATTTAATAACTTAAAATGTATGACGATATAGGCTAGTACAGGCATATAACCATATATCAACATGGACTTCACACACTAGCTAGAACATAGGCCTATGGAGTAGCCTAATCTGCTCGTGAAAACCATGTGGTAGGCTACGCTTAGCTAATCATTCACTGTTTCACCAATGTTTTGTATGAGTAGTAAAAAAGAAACTCTGGTACTGTACAATCAAAAGCTGTTGTCTTGCGTTGTAACTTTGCAAAGGGCCTCACCTGGAAAGCCATTTGTTTTATAAATATTAAAATAATCATCTGGGAGAGAGCCATGTTGTGTTCCCATTTTCAAAGACAGATGCTTCAGATGTGGCAAGCGGTTAAGCATTAGGTGGAATATCTGTCTTGGGATAGGATGATTGCCTTCGTGATAGAGTAGAGACGTCAGGTGGGAGAGCTTTGAGACAGCACTAACAATATCTGATCTTGGAGCACAGTGCATCTCGCACACACTAAAATGAGTCACTTGCTGCAGAGGCACAATTGCATCAGACAGTCCCTGGCCACAGCGACACCTGCGAATAGCCAGCCTCTTCAAATTATGAAATTGCTTGAGAATTTCAAAGGCTTTCACGTCGAAACAATTCTCCACTGCTATTGTGGTGAGCCAAGGGAGGGATAGGGCAAGCTGTTTCCATTCTTTCAAACTTGCCTTCTGTACAACAACTGAGCTGATTTTCCTGCGGCGAAGAATTGTCCAGAACTGCGAGGTGTAGGCACACAGCTTTTTAAGCACCACTGTGTTGCCTTTCCAAAGGGACCAGTGGTCAACCATTTTTTTGAAATATTTGCAGCATGATCTAATGTTTAGTTTGTCTGTTGTTGATAGATATCCAAACACGTGGACCCATACCTCCGATGGTAGTTGTGCAGCTCCCACCGTACGAAATGCCATATTTAAGCAATTGCTGCAATGTTGTTCTTTTATCCTGCAGGCATTCTCAGGAAAAAAATCGTTTAACAGTAAACATCCCACAACATTATGCGACTATATGCGCACATTTTGTTTTTCTTCTAGGCAGGACGTTCCAAGGCCATCTCGGTGAACGGAAGTTGTTTGCGGAAGTGACGCATTTGAGATCGCCGTCCAATCACGCGACATTCGAGGGAAGTTCAAATTATGGATCTTTGCGGTGAGTAACGTTAGTTCGCTATTTTACAGTTTCTAATCAATGCATACATTCACAAATAGTATGTAATATAGAATACATATTGAGTAAATGCCAATCAAATCATTTACTTTTGAAACGGCATATGTCATTTTAGCAGCAAGCTGGCTAAAGTTGTTAGCTGGTTATCCATTCGTAGGCTTTCAGTTTTTAGCTAACGTTAGCTAGCTAGTTAGTAGCTTGCTGAGTCAACTAGCCGCTGGTCACTTTGTTACTACCTCGTAATTCAACGACAGCACGATGTAAGCTATAGCAGCCAGCTAGCCCAGTATAACCAGATTCCAGCAAATAAATAATTATCTTCTGTTTCCCCCCCATAGAAACCAGCAATCAACGGAACATTTTGAAATGATCAGATCGTGGTTGCATATAGCTAGCTAGTTTACTTCAGTGGCTCCAGTTGACATTCCTCTACATATCGTAAAGAATCGATCGTGAAAAAACATGTTTACCCCGTCAAGACACAACAGAGAATCAACTTATTTTCATGAAGAAGACCCAGTTGGTAGAGACCGAATTATTTTCCCTGCATTGAAGGCTTTTAGGACAAGCGAGGTGATATCCAGGGAACTCGAAAGCCCAGCCAAGGTATTTGCGAGGATGAAAGCTAGAGTACAGGCAGAAATAATACCGGTTGAGAACGAGAGGACTAAAACGCCTAACCCCGTGAGAGAAAAGCGAATCCAAGAAGAACATGGTGGAGTAATGAGCTCGCCTAGAAAACGACATCAGCATTTGGTGAACTATGAACAAAAGGTAACCGAGGACCTTGAATTCACTTATGATGCAGAGCCTCTGACCCTTTCACCTTTTCAATCGCCAAGCCAGGATTTGACACATTCACACATTGTGGTCCACCCACAAGACCTTCAACGACAGTCACCGTTGAAAGACATGGGTCGTAGTGCGTTCAAGCCAACCAACATAAATGCACAAAAGCAAGGCCCAGCTCTGGATGCTTTTTCAACAAAGTCCCAAAGGAAAGCTTTGTCATACCCACACAATCTGCTCAGCTCAAATGACACCCAACGACCAACACCCCTCAAAGACTTAAAAAGTGCCTCCCAGACAACCAACATAACTACACCAGTGAAAAGGTTAAAGTCAATGGAAGATTGCAATGGAAAAATTAAATGTGGGGCACACAACATTGTACACGATGAATCAGTTTTCAGTAAGTTGTTTCAATTATCCTCAAGTATTGTGTCAATCAAGGTTGCTCGGTTGTCAGAATACTTTAATTTATGACTTTCAGAAGTAAAATGATTTGTTTTTGTTTTCTGCACAGGGTCCGAAGTTGTTTTGGATGGACTGCCATGCCTGGATTCTAGAGCAAGTACGTTTGCTCATCTGAAAGAGAGAAGACGAAAAAGGGACCAACAAGACGGTTATCAAGAGAGCAGCCGGCAGGATCCCATGAAAGGTGACAGCTAGAAATGCAGAGTAGTGACTGTTCTTCTGATTATAATGACTCAAACGCCATATGTGAACTGTTATCAACCTGTGATGTCGACTCAACAAACCATCAACCGCTTTCTCTTTACAGGATGTGAGCGCAGTGTGTCGACCCGTGTACAACCCACAGTGGGGACCGGAGAGGACACCAGTGTGAACGTGACCAGTAGTGTGCCCACTGGTCTATCAGAGACCAGCATTCCGTCGAGGCCAGATGCCGGCCTTAGTCAGTGTGAGTTTTATCATGACAAGCCTCCCCCCAGGCCCTTCCCAGACCTGGTGCACGACCCCCTCCTGCAGGTCTCACCGAAGATCTCCATCCCAAAGAAGCAGGAGGCTGTATTCCGAGCCAAGCACATAGCAGAGTCCACTGGATCCAATGTAAGTAGATGGTCTTGATGATGCTGCTTCCTTTGGATTTGTAGGCTGATGACTGGTGCTGTTTTCTCTGAGTTCATTGCTTTTAGCCTCGTATTGTTGCTGGGAGGTAATGTTTTCTTGTATGGCACTTAAGTTTTCTATCAGGACTTGCATAACCATAGACGTATACTTATATACAGTGGGGCAAAAAAGTATTTAGTCAGCCACCAATTGTGCAAGTTCTCCCACTTAAAAAGATGAGGCCTGTAATTTTCATCATAGGCACACGAAAACTATGACAGACAAAATGAGGAAAACAAATCCAGAAAATCACATTGTAGGATTTTTAATGAATTTATTTGCAAGTTATGGTGGAAAATAAATATTTGGTCACCTACAAACAAGCAAGATTTCTGGCTCTCACAGGCCTGTACATCTTCTTTAAGAGGCTCCTCTGTCCTCCACTCGTTACCTGTATTAATGGCACCTGTTTGAACTTGTTATCTGTATAAAAGACACCTGTCCACAACCTCAAACAGTCACACTCCAAACTCCACTATGGCCAAGACCAAAGAGCTGTCAAAGGACACCAGAAACAAAATTGTAGACCTGCACCAGGCTGGGAAGACTGAATCTGCAATAGGGAAGCAGCTTGGTTTGAAGAAATCAACTGTGGGAGCAATTATTAGGAAATGGAAGACATACAAGACCACTGATAATCTCCCTCGATCTGGGGCTCCACGCAAGATCTCACCCCGTGGGGTCAAAATGATAACAAGAACGGTGAGCAAAAATCCCAGAACCACACGGGGGGACCTGGTGAATGACCTGCAGAGAGCTGGGACCAAAGTAACAAAGCCTACCATCAGTAACACGCTATGCCGCCAGGGACTCAAATCCAGCAGTACCAGACGTGTCCCCCTGCTTAAGCCAGTACATGTCCAGGCCCGTCTGAAGTTTGCTAGAGAGCATTTGGATGATCCAGAAGAAGATTGGGAGAATGTCATATAGTCAGATGAAACCAAAATATAACTTTTTGGTAAAAACTCAACTCGTCGTGTGTGGAGGACAAAGAATGCTGAGTTGCATCCAAAGAACACCATACCTACTGTGAAGCATGGGGGTGGAAACATCATGCTTTGAGGCTGTTTTTCTGCAAAGGGACCAGGACGACTGATCCGTGTAAAGGAAAGAATGAATGGGGCCATGTATCGTAAGATTTTGAGTGAAAACCTCCTTCCATCAGCAAGGGCATTGAAGATGAAACGTGGCTGGGTCTTTCAGCATGACAATGATCCCAAACACACCGCCCGGGCAACGAAGGAGTGGCTTCGTAAGAAGCATTTCAAGGTCCTGGAGTGGCCTAGCCAGTCTCCAGGGAGTTGAAAGTCCGTGTTGCCCAGGAACAGCCCCTAAACATCACTGCTCTAGAGGAGATCTGCATGGAGGAATGGGCCAAAATACCAGCAACAGTGTGTGAAGACTTACAGAAAACATTTGACCTCTGTCATTGCCAACAAAGGGTATATAACAAAGTATTGAGAAACTTTTGTTATTGACCAAATATTTATTTTCCCCCATAATTTGCAAATAAATTCATAAAAAATCCTACAATGTGTTTTTCTGGATTTTTTTTCTCATTTTGTCTGTCACAGTTGAAGTGTACCTATGATGAAAAGTACAAGCCTCTCATCTTTTTTTAGGAGAACTTGCACGATTGGTGGCTGACTAAATACTTTTTTGCCCCACTGTAACTATTTAATGTCTATTGCTTGATAGGTTACAGGGATTCACCTTAGACACTGGCTCTTGAAGAGTAGGAACAACAGGTTTTATGTGGATGGTGTCCGTGAGTAAGTAGAATTTGTTTCTCAGAATCATATGAAGTTCACTAACACATTATTTTTGTAAAAGCAAACATTGATTTACTTACTTAGTCTGCCTCTGCTTTCCACCAAGGGATAACAAGATGCCCTGGCACAGCAACCTCATCGCAAAGCGAATCTCAACCACACACCTGAAGACTGCTTCTGGCAGCATTTACATCCTGGTGGGAAAGATGGCCCCGGATTTCAGCGGAACTCGTAAGTCAGAAATAATCAGCCATTTTGGAATATTGGGAAAGTGAGACTCCAGAAATATTGGGACAGTGACGCATTTTTTTGTTTTGGTTCTGTACTCCAGCACTTTGGATTTGAAATGAGATAATGACTATGAGGTTAAAGTGCAAGCTCCGCTTTCATTTTGGGGTATTCTTATCCATATTGGATGAACCGTTTAGAAATTATAGCAATTTTTGTACATAGTCTCCCACTTTTAGGAGACCAAAAGTATGTAGTAAGTAGTAAAAAGTTTACTATTTGGTCCCATATTCCTATCAGGCAATTACATCAAGCTTGTGACTACAAACCTGTTGGATGCATTTGCTGTTTGTTTTGGTTGTGTTTCAGATGATTTTGTGCCCAATAGAAATGAATGGTAAATAATATATTGTGTCATTTTGGAGTCACTTTTATTGTATACTGAACAAAAATATAAACAATATGTAAAGTGTTGCTCCCATGTTTCATGAGCTGAAATGAAAGATCCCCAGAAATGTTCCAGCATAGTTGAAAGATGAGGCAGGGATGAGCCGGGGGATATAATGACAATCAAAAATAAACATTGGGAAAAAAAATAAATTCTAACACTAAAAAGGGAGGGTGTTACATTCAATGCCTGTTTGGGGTATTTTGTGTCGATGCCCAGGAGGCGCTCACACACACACGTAAAAATAGTGGCACACACAGTTAGCCTTGCTGTTTTAATTTGATTTATCTTTGATGGCTTTTGCTTTACATTGTTATTTTGTTGTTCTTGACTCTTTTTTCTCTCTCTCTCTCTTTTACTGGTGGTTGGCACATCAGGTGGGTAGTTTGTTTGGGCAGTGATGGTGCTTCGGAGGGGGACAATACAGTGAGCTCAAAGTATTGGGACACTGACACATTTGTTGTTGTTTTGGCTCTGTACTCCAGCTCTTTGGATTTGCAATTATTCAATGACTAAGAAGTTAAAGTGCAGACTGTCAGCTTTCATTTGAGGTAAATTTTCGTCCATCTCGGGTGAACTGTTTTGAAATTACAGCACTTTTTATACATAGATTCGAATTAGGAACTATCTAATCGAATAGAATCCACTGATTCTGAATTGAAGATAAATACTTTTGCTCAGAGTATTAATATATTATCGATTTACTGACCAGTCTCCCCAAATCTCCCATCAATGCGATTTCGAGGGTTCATTTTGATATTAATGTAATGCTTTTTCAGCCATTCCTGAACCTGAGACCAGAGGCAGGCTACCTGAGGACAATACCAGAACAAATGGTCTATTGATTCTGGATCCTCACAACAAAAGCTGTGATGTTTGTATTTGAGCTGAAAAGCATAGTGTGAAATCTTGCGTCGTTTTATATATCAGCAGATACAGTATTCATACCCCCTTGACTTTTACCAAATGTTTTTTTTTAAATATTTAAAAATAATAATCTTTTTAACTAGGCAAGTCAGTTAAAAACAAATTCTTATTTACAATGATGGACGACGCTGGGCCAATTATGCGCCGCCCTTTGGGACTCCCAATCAAGGCTAGATGTGATTCAGCCTGGAATCGAACCATGTACTGTAGTGATGCCCGGAGCACTGAGATGCAGTGCCTTAGATCGCTGTGCCACCTGGGAGCCCGTTGTTGCATTAGTCTAAATTCAAAATGGACTAAATCCCCAAAAAATCTTGCTCATCTACACACAATACCCCATAGTGACAAAGTGAAAACATGTTTTACTTTTGGCAACGATTACAGCTTTTTGGATAAGTCTCTAAGAGCTTTACACATCTGGATTGTACAATATTTTATTTTTCCAAATTCTTCAAGCTCTGGCCAGTTGGTTGTTGACCCTTGCTAGGACAGCCATTTTTAAGTCTTGCCATAGATCAACATTTTAAGAATAAAGTCTGGGTTATATTTCAAGATTAAAGTAGGGTATATGGTTAACTGTATGCCTCCCTGGCACCATTTGAAATGCCTGCAGTTAGATGACCTGGTGAAACTATACTTTAGAATTGGCTTTACTTTCTTGTCTAGCACAAAATAACCATATTATTAGAGGTAGGACTATTAGGACCTGGAAGAGGTTGTGCCACAGATTATTTTCAGGGGGAGGAACCACACGGATGAGGTAGAGACGGGTTGGTTTTGTATGTATGTGGTTGGTGGGGTCGAATAAACTTGTTCAAACAGGTGTCACACACACACTGTATCCCCAAAGCAATACCATTCTAACGGCCATGGTGCGTTGTCAGACTGCAAAGGGACATGGAGTTAAGGGTATCAGTCCCTGTTCGAATTCGCTACAATGTTATCCTCAATCCCCTGCATATGCCAACACTGTGCATAGTGTATTTGAGAGAGTAACTGCTAGGACAACGAAAGGTTAACTTATAAATGTGTGCGTAGTGGCATGGTGTTTTTATATAGGCTCCACCTCCAATGAAGCAGTGTTCTAGGCCTGTGATTTAATATCTTGTTAATGTAGGTCACGGATTGTGTAGAGAAGGATTGGTGCGTTGCCTTCAGGCTCAAGGGCTGCCACAAAACCCCTGTCATGCACTTTCCATACCCACGGGGCAGGGTTTTGGGTAAAGCCCCACCTGAGTTGGGTTATAATCATGAAACGTAAAATGACTAACAGCCAACTGGTCTAGCCACTAGCCTCCTATAAGGTGAACCAGTGGTAGCCTAAATTAGTGGTATAGCAGAGACAAATAGCCTAGAACAGAGATGATGCCCCTGTTTTGGGATATGCATCCTTGAAGACATCACCGATATATGGATAGTGAAAGGAGATATTAGGCTTGGCTACCAACCAGGTTATGTCAGATCAGTGATTTATTTCTTTATAGCCTGTAATTTATCTAATAGGCTTATATTTAGACCAATGACTATTTCAGGAAGAATCCACCCATTAATATATTCAAACAGCACCTCAGATTAGCGGGTTTGCGCATGCAGGAGTGGTCCTTGAGTTGCCTTGTCCCATAGTCACTTGTGTAAAACCCTTGCTTCATTGTTCATTCCTCCTGCAGCGGTTGGATAGGTACTTTCACTTAACCACTGTAACTGTTCGATTAGCCTACAGGTTAAGGTACTCAATCGAGTGGGTCGCTATATGTTTATATTGTGCTGAAATTGTGCTGAAAATAGCGGTGTTGTAGTGAATTTGGAGAGCAGTTTGACATGGGGGACACACAGTTAAAGTCAGAAGTTTACATACACCTTAGCCAAATACATTTAAACTCAGTTTTTCACAATTCCTGACATTTAATCCTAGTAAAAATTCCCTGTCTTAGGTCAGTTAGGAACACCACTTTATTTAAAGAATGTGAAATGTCAGAATAATAGTAGAGAAAATGATTTGTTTCAGGTTTTATTTATTCAATCACATTCCCAGTGGGTCAGAAGTTTACATACACACTCAATTACTAATTGGTAGCATTGCCTTAAACAATTTAAACTTGGGTCCAATATTTTGGGTAGCCTTCCACAATAAGTTGGGTGAATTTTGGCCTCCTGACAGAGCTGGTGTAACTGAGTCAGGTTTGTAGGCCTCCTTGGTCACACACACTTTTTAAGTTCTTCCCACAAATTCTCTATGGGATTGAGGTCAGGGCTTTGTGATGGCCACTCCAATACCTTGACTTTGTTTTCCTTAAGTCATTTTGCCACAAGTTTGGAAATGTGCTTGGGGTCATTGTCCATTTGGAAAAACCATTTGCAACCAAGCTTTAACTTCCTGACTGATGTTGCTTCAATATATCCACATAATTTTCCTGCCTCATGAAGCCATCTATTTTGTGAAGTGCGCCTGTCCCTCCTGCAGCAAAGCACCCCCACAACATGATGCTGCCACCCCCATGCTTCACGTTTGGGATGGTGTTCTTCGGCTTGCAGCCCCCCCCTTTCCTCCAAACATATCGATGGTCATTATGGCCAAACACTTCTATTTTTGTTTCATCAGACCAGAGGACATTTCTCCAAAAAGTACATTATTTGTCCCCATGTGCAGTTGCAAACCGTAGTATGGCCGTTTTGGAGCAGTGGCGTCTTCCTTGCTGAGTGGCCTTTCAGGGTTGTGTCGATATTGGACTCATTTTACTGTGGGTATAGATACTTTTGTACCTGTTTCTTCCAGCATCTTCACAAGGTCCTTTGCTGTTGTTTGATTTGCACTTTTCGAACCAAAGTATGTTCATCTCTAGGAGACAGAACACGTCTCCTTCCTGAGCGTTATGATGGCTGCGTGGTCCAATGGTGTTTATACTTGTGTACTATTGTTTGTACAGATGAACGTGGCACCGTCAGGTGTTTGGAAATTGCTCCCAAGGATGAACCAGACTTGTGGAGGTCTCCAATTTTTTTCCTGGGTTCTTGGCTGATTTCTTTTGATTTTCCCATGATGTCATGCAAAGAGGCACTGAGTTTGAAGCTCGGCCTTGAAATACATCCACAGGTACACCTCCAATTGACTCAAATGATGTCAATTAGCCTATCAGAAGCTTTCAAAGCAATTACATAGTTTTCTGGAATTTTACAAGCTGTGTAAAGGCACAGTCAACTTAGTGTGTGTAGACTTCACACCCACTGGAATTGTGATACAGGTGAAATAATCTGTCTGTAAACAATTGTTTGAAAAATGACTTGTCATGCACAAAGTTGATGTCCGAACCCACTTGCCAAAACTATAGTTTGTTAACAAGAATTGTGTTGAGTGGTCGAATAACGAGTTTTAATGACTCCATCCTAAGTGTATGCAAACTTCCGACATCCCTCCTCCCACTGCCACCTGCCGCCTCCATTTTGGGGGTAGTGCTGTAACCAAGTGGTTGTTATCTTGGATTGAGCAGACCTTCCCAAACATTTCCAATAACTCCATGTAAGACATGACACTACCGTTCCAATTTATAATTTTCATTTAAAAACGAAGTATCCTTCTCAAACTTATTTTCCAGAAATACAGGTCTTTCATCAAACACTACATTTGAGTTGAACCATAATATTAGTTTTTCTCTGGGTGATGACATTTTAATTGTACCCAGCTCTGTATTGCCTGTTTCAGAAAGAGATACTTTAAACAAGGTTTCATTTTCAATGAACCCGAAAATGAGAACAGTCAATCTGCATAAATGCTTTCTTGTTTTTTGTGCCTTTCTCCTTGACCAGAACTCCCAAAATGGCTGTTGAAGAAGTTTCTCTTTGGCTTTCCAACGGATTGGAAGAAATACCTTGAGCTCTTTTTGTCAGAGCCGACCGGGTACGTTGTGTCACTGTGGTCCGAACCGTTTGTATCAAGCGTCTCAGAGGAGGAGTGCCGATCTATGATCTGGTCCCCCTGTGACCAAAATGTAAACCTGATCCTAGAACACTCCTCCTCTGAGACGCTATACAAATGGCTAATGATGGGGGGGATCAGTAAGTTACTTATATTGTTTTCAACTGTATCCACTATTATTTTTGCGCGAGTCCGCTGTACCTGCACCAAAACTGTGAGTAAGACCTTTAAATAGGTCAACATTCACAAAGCCCCAGGACCAGACGAATTACCAGGATGTGTACTCCGAGCATGCGCTGACCATTTTCAAGCTCTGAGCCAGTCTTTATAACCTTGTTGTTTCAAGCAGACAACCATAGTTCTTTTGCCCAGGAACGCCAAGGTAACCTGTCTAAGTCACTATCGCCCCGTGGCACTCACATCTGTAGCCATGAAATGCTTTGAAAGACTTGCCATGGCTCACCTCAACACCATCCCAGAGACCATGGACCCACTCAAATTCACATACTGCACCAAAAGATCCACAGATGACGCAATCTCTATTGCACTCCACACTGCCCTTTCACACCTGGACAAAAGGAACACCTATGTGAGAATGATGTTCATTGACTACAGCTCAGTGTTCAACACCATAGTTCCTTCAAAGCTCATCTCTAAGCTTTGGACCCTGGGACTAAACACCTCCCTCTGCAACTGGATCCTGTACTTTCTGACGAGCCGCCCCCAGGTGGTAAGAGTAGGTAACAACACATCCACCATCCAGGGGTGAGTGCTCAGTCCCCTCCTGTACTCCCTATTCACCCACGACTGCACGGCCACACACGACTCAAACACCATCATGAAGTTTGCAGACATTACGGTGGTAGGCCTGATCACCAACGGCAATGAGACAGCCTATAGGGTGGAGGTCAGAGACGCCAGGACAACAACCCCCCCCCCCCCCCCACACACTCAATATTAGCAAGACAAAGGAAGTGATCATGGACTACAGGAAACGGAGGACCGTTGTGATGTGTTGTTACCAACCCTTACCACGGGAGCTTCAAGTTCCTTGGTGTCCGCATCACTGAGGCCCTATCATAGTCCAAACACACCAACAGTCATGAAGGGGGCATGGCAATGCCTATTTCCCTCTCAGGAGGCTGAAAAGATTTGTCATGAGACCTCAGATTCTCAAAAGGTTCTACAGCTGCACCATCGAACACTGACTGGTTGCATCACAGCCTGGTATGGCAATTGCTCTGCAAAATTGTCAAATTCCAGCCATCCAAGTCATAGACTGTTCTCTCTGCTGCCGCACGGCAAGCAGTGCCAAAGCGTCAAGCCTGGGACCAACAGGCTCCTGAACAGCTTCTACCCCTAAGCCATAAGACTGCTGAACAGTTAATCAAATGACCACCCAGACTATTTACATCGACCCCATTATTTTTTTATTTTTTTTTGCACAGGCTCAATGTACACACTGGATTCTAACCACACACTCACTGATACTCCAACACACACATGGACACACACAAAAAAACACATTCACATTCCTTCACACTCTTCATACTCTGCTGCTACTATGCATAGTCATTTTACCTCAACCTACATGTACATATCACCTCGACTAACCGGTGCCCCCGCGCATGGACTCGGTACTGGTACCCCTTGTATATAGCCTCCACATGGACTCGGTACTGGTACCCCTTGTATATACCCTCCACATTGACTCTGTACCGGTGCCCCCTGTATATAGCCTCCACATTGACTCGGTACTGGTACCCCTTGTATATAGCCTCCACATTGACTCGGTACTGGTACCCCTTGTATATAGCCTCCACATTTACTCGGTACTGGTACCCCTTGTATATAGCCTCCACATTTACTCGGTACTGGTACCCCTTGTATATAGCCTCCACATTTACTCGGTACTGGTACCCCTTGTATATAGCCTCCACATGGACTCGGTACTGGTACCCCTTGTATATAGCCTCCACATTGACTCGGTACTGGTACCCCTTGTATATAGCCTCCACATGGACTCGGTACTGGTACCCCTTGTATATAGCCTCCACATTTACTCGGTACTGGTACCCCTTGTATATAGCCTCCACATTTACTCGGTACTGGTACCCCTTGTATATAGCCTCCACATTGACTCGGTACTGGTACCCCTTGTATATAGCCTCCACATTTACTCGGTACTGGTACCCCTTGTATATAGCCTCCACATGGACTCGGTACTGGTACCCCTTGTATATAGCCTCCACATTTACTCGGTACTGGTACCCCTTGTATATAGCCTCCACATTGACTCGGTACTGGTACCCCTTGTATATAGCCTCCACATTGACTCGGTACTGGTACCCCTTGTATATAGCCTCCACATTGACTCGGTACTGGTACCCCTTGTATATAGTCTCCACATTGACTCTGTACTGGTACCCCTTGTATATAGCCTTGTTATTGTTATTTTATTGTGTTACTATTTTTCCTTTTAGTTTATTTAATTTAACACATCTTTCATACTTAAAAAAAAACCTCTACATTGTTTAAGTGCTTGTAAGGAAGCATTTCACGGGATGGTCTACACCTATTGTATTCCGCGCATGTGACAAATATATTTTATTTAATTTGAAAGCTCCTTATTTTTCTTTCATAGCTTGTTCTCCATTTTATTTGAAAAGAAAATCTTCTCCCTTTGGGCTACTCAGGTTTAACACTGTAGTCATATCGGTTAACATCCAGTCTTTATGTTGGGATTTCAAATGCAGTTCAGAAGGTAAAAAGGGGAGCAAGGGCCTGATAACACCCCGGAACCAAAACCACCTCTCCACCAAGACGCAGGACAACACATCCCAAAAGCCAAATGCCACTACGAGATGTGAGTCCAAAAGTTGGCATCACAAATGCTCACTGTATTTATACTGGCAGTTTACATGTCTGTTGTTTTCATCAAGATTCGATTCATTGCTATTTCTCTGTAGAGACTTTCTTCCTGTTTGTTTAATCTTCCTGTTTATGTTTAATCTTCCTTGTCCTGCAGCTGCTCGTTGCTGTGCCACCAGTGCGGTGAACAGTGCTAATATTTCCCGGAGTGGCCGCCTTATCAAACCTCCTCTGGAGTACTGGAAAGGGGCCAGAGTCCTCTTGGATTCCGACATGAACGTCACCATTCATGGGGGTTATGACGATTCGTCAATGCTTTACTCTGTAAGCTATTCCATGGACCTCTGCTTCAATTAGTCTTCTGTTGTAGAGCACTGTATCTCCCCAGCCATTCTACCTATTCTATATATTGTTCTAACACATCTGAGTCCACCTATCACCAAGCCCCTTCATTAGTTGAATCAGGTGCTCTAGTTGTGGAATTACATTCAACACGTGGAACGGCTGGGTGTAATCAGAGGTATGGGACACACTGCATCCCATTGCTGTTTGCCTCTGAATCTAAGCAGGGTTTGTCCTGGTCGGTTCCTGGATGAGGGCCAGTAGGAGGCACTCTTTCCTCTGGTCTAAAAACAAATATCCCAATGTCCCAGGGCAGTGATTGGGGACATTGCCCTGTGTAGGGTCCCGTCTTTCGGATGGGACGTTAAACTGGTGTCCTGGCACTTATCGTAAGAGTAGGGGTGTTAACCCCGGTGTTCTGGCTAAATTCCCAATCTGGCTCTCATACCATCACGGTTACGTAATCATCCCCAGCTTCCAATTGGCTCATTCATCTCCCCTCTCCCCTGTAACTATTCCCCATGTCGTTGCTTTACATGAGAATGTGTTCTCAGTCAACCTACCTTTTAAAATGAAGGTAAAATAATTAATTGCTATGCTATTTCCCTACTTTCTCAGGAAGTCAGCACACCTGTAGCCAGAGTACTGTTAGACGGACCACCAAAACCGGCCAAGGTTTTCTTACCTCCAGTGGAAGGTATGTTTAAAAATATATATATACATAAGCTTTGGAATGCATTTATCCTCATATTCCAGCTGCAACAAAGATGGGGACTACATTGTATTTGACAGTGTTATGTTGTGTTCTACAGAGCGGCTGCGAGGTGACACTAGTGAAGAGGAGACTATGCCTCTGAGAAAGGTGAAGGCTTATCACCGGCCTTCGAGGTCAAAGCCAGAGGATAAGTCACCTCACAGGGCCCCTGAGTCTCGGTGGTGTAAGGCTGAAGACAACGTCCTTTCCAGGGTCCCCAAAAGGCCCAAGAACGCCAGCCGAGAGCCTCACAGGTCCATGTCTTTGGAGAACCCCTCTCACAGCAACCGAGGTCGACCCAATGAAGCAAGTCCAAATTCTCAGTGGTCTAAGCCTGAGAACCCCTCCACCAAGGGTCCGGGCAGGCCCAAGAGGGTCAGCCCAGCATCTCAGGGGTCCAAGTCTGAAGAGATCCTCTCTCCCAAGCTCCAGGGTCGGCCCAGGAAGACCGGCCAAAGATCTTGGAGTGCAACGGCGCCTGCCGCATATGCAGACCGTGCCCCACAATCCCCTCCACGTCGCTATCTCCGGGGTGCTAACAAACAGCACAGCGATGACTCGGACAAAGCCAATACATCCTCAGAGCTGTTACCAGTGAAACAAGTTAATCATTCAGAAAAAGTAGACCCCCCGAGAGTGCTTGATTTGCCAAAGAAAAGGGTCCGCCGTCAGATGCTCCCAGCGAAACTCCTGGATGACATTGTGAAAGATACGGGGAAACCTGCGCCCACAATGACCTACCCACGGATGTTGACGCGGAATAGGAACGTTCAGTACGTTAGTCACAGTACTGACAGAAAGTCCCAGTCTGATGACGACTTCACACAGAAGAAAAAGCCCAAGGCAGTCAAAACGGGACCCATAAAGTCACGGGGTACGATAACACGTGGAAGGGTTCTGGAAGGTTCTCAGACATCATCGGGTGGTTCGTCGACTTCCCAGGACGACTGTAAGAAGAAATTGAGTAAAAGGGGCAGTCCACTGACACAGAGAGGAAAAGGCAGCAAGTTCCTCAGGGTTCAGCAGAGAGAAAAGGAAGAAAATGGAGATCAGTGGACAGAGGCAGAACTGTTGAGACTACATGAGTAAGTTTGCTACAGTTGTCTTCATAGTGGTTTATACAAACAAATGGCAGTGAGCAGCCAAATTACTATAATATAGTAGATGAGAAAGTATGTCATCACTCTGTTTACTCAACTCTGGTTAAACAATAGTCTCCTTATATAATGTGCAATGTTGAAGAAAAGTTTCAAATTAGCTAGCATGCTTAAAATGTGTGCAACGTAGGGCCTCCCGGGTGGCGCAGTGGTTAAGGGTGCTGTACTGCAGCTGTGCCACCAGAGACTCTGATTTCGCGCCCAGGCTCTGTCGCGACCGGGAGGTCCGTGTGGCGACGCACAATTGGTCTAACGTCGTCCGGGTTAGGGAGGGCTTGGCCGGTAGGGATATCGTTGTCTCATCGCACACCAGCGACTCCTGTGACGGGCCGGGCGCAGTGCGCGCTAACCAAGGTTGCCAGGTGCACGGTGTTTCCTCCGACACATTGGTGCGACTGGCTTCCGGGTTGGATGGCGCTGTGTTAAGAAGCAGTGCGGCTTGGTTGGGTTGTGTATCGGAGGACGCATGACTTTCAACCTTCGTCTCTCCCGAGCCCGTACGATGAGACAAGATGGTAGCTACTAAACAATTGGATACCATGAAATTGAAGAGAAAAAGGGGGAAATTTAAATAAAGAAATGTATATAAAAAAAAGTGTGCAATGTGCCTTGTTTATACAGAAACAGGAGTGTATGTCAACTTCCTGTGTGTGCGTTTGGCTTTCAGGGCTGTGACGTCACTTCCTAAACACACTTCTGACTTCTGGGTGAACGTTGCCATGGAGGTGGGCAGCCATTCAGCTGAGGACTGCCAGAAGCAGTACAATGCCCAGGCCCCCACTTTCTTGGCACCTTCCAAGGCCACCAAGAAAAGAGACGTTCTGCAGAAGAAGGAACCATGTAAGTTACCTTGTCTAGCATTTTATCCTTAATATATCCATCAAGGCATCTTGATGTATTCGTGTAGGTTTCCCATCCAAGCTCTAACCAAGAAAGTCCCTGCTTAACTTCTGTGATTTACACATTTACGTTTAAATGTTAAATCACAATCTATACAATCTGTCCATTTAATAAGATTTACAGAGAATCTATGTATTTGTATTTATTACGCATCCCCACTCTTCCTGGGGTCCAGCATAATTAAGGCAGTTATACCATTTTAAAACATTAGAATACATTCACAACAGATTTTACAACAACATTAAGTGTGTGTGTTTTCAGGCCCCTATTCTACTACCACATATCTACAACACAAAATCTGTGTATAGTGCTTATGTTATTTTGTGTTTGTATGCATGTGCCTATGTTTGTTGCTTCACGGTCCCCGCTGTGACAATGTCATGTATTATATTTGAACTGTAGTGGTGGAACCACCCCGGATAACTGCAAGGAAGGGCACGCTGAAGCGGAAGCAGCAGGTGCGAAACCTCCTGGACCACATGCCCAAAGACGACCACGATGACATCTTCAACAGCTCGCCCATGCAGAACAAGCGGGTGAAGGTGTGTTTCCGCCTGGGGTGCACCATTTCAACCACTCAGCAATGTTTAGTTTTTTTAAAAGTTATTTTGGAAAATATTGCTTATATGCACATAATGTGGTGCTGGAGGTCAAAGAATACATTCAGCAAAATTCAAAGAAGTCTCTGCACACATTGTAGAATAATAGTGAAGACATCAAAACTATGAAATAACACATGGAATCATGTAGTAACCAAAAAAAGTATTAAACAAATAAAACATATATTTGAGATTCAAATAGCCTTTGCCTTGATGACCGCTTTGCACACTCTTGACATTCTCTCAACCAGCTTCACCTGGAATGCTTTTCCAACAGTCTTGAAGGAGTTCCCACATATGCTGAGCTGGCTGCTTTTCCTTCACTCTGCAGTCCGACTCATCCCAAACCATCTCAGTCGGGGGATTGTGGCTTGGTCATCTATGCAGCACTCCATCATTCTCATTTTTGGTAAAATATCCCTTGCACCGCCTGGAGGTGTGTTGGGTCATTGTCCTGTTGATAAACTAATTATAGTCCCACTAAGCCCAAACCAGATGAGATGGCGTATCGCTGTGGTTGCCATGCTGGTTCAGTCTGCGTTGCATTCTAAATAAATCCATGTCACCCGCAAAGCACTCCCACACCATAACACCACCACCTCCATGCTATACGGTGGGAAATACACATGCGGAGATCATCCGTACCGCGTGTCACAAAGACACGGTGGTTGGAACCAAAAATCTCCAATTTGGACTCATCAGACCAAAGGACAAATTTCCACTGGTCTAATGTACATTGCTCGTGTTTCTTGGCACAAACAAGTCTCTTCTTATTGGTGTCCTTTAGTAGTGGTTTCTTGGCAGCAATTCAACCATGAAGGCCTGATTCACGCAGTCTCCTCTGAGCATGAGATGTGTCCGTTACTTGAACTCTGATGCATTTACATTGCCTTGCGAAAGTATTCGGCCCCCTTGAACTTTGCGACCTTTTGCCACATTTCAGGCTTCAAACATAAAGATATAAAACTGTGTTTTTTTTGTGAAGAATCAACAAGTGGGACACAATCATGAAGTGGAACAACATTTATTGGATATTTCAAACTTTTTTAACAAATCAAAAACTGAAAAATTGGGCGTGCAAAATTATTCAGCCCCTTTACTTTCAGTGCAGCAAACTCTCTCCAGAAGTTCAGTGAGGATCTCTGAATGATCCAATGTTGACCTAATTGACTAATGATGATAAATACAATCCACCTGTGTGTAATCAAGTCTCCGTATAAATGCACCTGCACTGTGATAGTCTCAGAGGTCCGTTAAAAGTGCAGAGAGCATCATGAAGAACAAGGAACACACCAGGCAGGTCCGAGATACTGTTGTGAAGAAGTTTAAAGCCGGATTTGGATACAAAAAGATTTCCCAAGCTTTAAACATCCCAAGGAGCACTGTGCAAGCGATAATATTGAAATGGAAGGAGTATCAGACCACTGAAAATCTACCAAGACCTGGTCGTCCCTCTAAACTTTCAGCTCATACAAGGAGAAGACTGATCAGAGATGCAGCCAAGAGGCCCATGATCACTCTGGATGAACTGCAGAGATCGACAGCTGAGGTGGGAGACTCATGAAGCTGGTTGAGAGAATGTCAAGTGTGCAAAGCTGTCAAGGCAAAGGGTGGCTATTTCATTCTCAACTATAATATATATTTTTGATTTGTTCAACACTTTTTTTGGGGTTACTACATGAAGCAGCCAACAAGTGTTCTGCATATGTGGGAACTCCTTCAAGACTGTTGGAAAAGCATTCCACGTGAAGCTAGTTGAGAGAATGCTAAGAGTCTGCAAAGCTGTCATCAAGGCAAAGGGTGGCTACTTTGAAGAATCTCAAATATATTTTGATTTGTTTAACACATTTTTGGGGTTACTACATGATTCCCTATGTGTTATTTCATAGTTTTGATGTCTTCACTATTATTCTACAATGTAGAAAATAGTTAAAATAAAGAAACCCTTGAACAAGTAGGTGTTATAAAACCTTTTACTGGTAGTGTAGAGAGATTGTCATGTTGCTTTCATGTGCAAAATGTATATTTAACAGCAGCTGATAGATTGCTTGTGTACCAAATTGATATTTCAAGACAGCCGACAGCTTAAAAGAAGTCTTGTAGCAGTCAGAAATGGAGTGCCAGAACTGAATGTGCCCTCTTGTGAATTAGTTGCCCACAGTGTCTCCCAATGGGAAAGAAGATGTGTTCATGGACTCCGAGCATCACCCACAAACCCCCAGCTCATCAAGATTCCCATCAGTAAAAACTCCTCAGTGTCTACACATCACCCCCGGCATGATGGGCTCTGTGAACAGGTAAACGCTCAGTTGGTATAGCATGGTGACCCTGGCCTGATGGGCTCGGGGAACATAGTGGGGACACGGTGGTACTCATCTGGTAGAGCATGGCCCTAAGATGCGTACTTAGTTTTTCCAAACTCAAATTCACTTGCGCATAAACACGGAGTGTACAAAACATTAGAAACACCTCCTCTTTCCATGAGACTGACTCGCTGAAAACAATGATTCATTATTGATGTCACTTGTTAAATCCACTTCAATCAGTGTAGATGAAGGTGAGGAGACGGGTTAAAGAAGGTTTAAGCCTTGAGACAACTGAGACGTGTGCCATTCAGAGTGAATGGGGGGGAAAAGAAGAAAAAAGTGCTTTTGAACAATGTATCGTAGTAGGTGCCAGGTGCACCAGTTTGTGTCAAGAACGGCAACGCCGCTGGGTTTTTCACGCTCAACAGTTTCCCCATGTGTATCAAGAATGGTCCACCACCCCAAGGACATCTAGCCAACTTTGGCTGTGGGAAGCATTGGAGTCAACATGGGCCAGGATCCTTGTAGAGTCCATGTCCTGATGAATTTGGGCGGGAACTCAATATTAGGAAGGTTTTGATCACTCAGTGCTGATCAAATACACTGCTGGATCGCCGATTTAAGCTGTTTACATGTCCTAATAGTTTGATAGATTGATCAGAAAAACAGATGTTTTAATCTGCCATGCTCACTTCGATATTGACTTTTCGCCAATTTTAAGATAAGTAGAATAAGGTGTTTACATTTTCCCATACAAGGTCTTCTACCATAATCAGTTAATGTTGAATTATTAGTGTGCATGTAAACGTACTCATTGACATGTTTTTGTTTTTAAATCAGTCACTCATAGTAGCCTGTTATTACAAGAGAGGTGATACTACCAGTAAATCAATTAATGACTGTTGGTTTTCTCACCATTTGTAAAATCAGAAACTTTTCATCAAATTGTTTCAGAGACAACGATGACAGGTATATCTACCAACTTCAAAAAAGAATGAAAAAAGGCCAAGCGAAGCTGCACAAATTGGGGGCTGCTTCAAAGGTAGGCTGTTTGAAAGGAATATTTCTGAGGAGCTTATTGACCAAAGAAGGGCCATATACACATATATATATATATATATATACATACACATACACATACACATACACATACACATACATACATACACACTGTATTTCTGGGGCCATTGTGAAAAGGAACTCGTCTCGAGGATGAAGGAAACAACTGTCTAGTGTAGTGCTCTGGGGAAAATGTGAGTCGGGAGAGGAGACCTTTTTAAAGTCATTCGGTCATAAGAATATGCCAATAGAGTTCTTATTGTTAAACAGGATGTATATACCACAGGAGGTTGGTGGCACCTTAATTGGGAAGGACGGGCTCGTGGTGATGGCTGGAGCGGAATGATTTGAATGATATCAAACACATGGTTTCAATTCGCTCCATTCTAGCTGTTATTATGAGCCGTCCTCCCCTGCGCAGTCTCCACTTATATATAATATACAGACAGACAGAATTTTATTAAATGTTTTTCTGCATTTTCCATCTAGTACATGCCAACTCCATCAGCCAAACGTGTTTTGAAGAGATGCAATACCGGTAAGTGTTCTTTTGAATGAAGATTTTGTCTTGATGTATTTTTATACTTGCATAACTTGAGAATTTGGACACTTTAGTCACTCAATAATGTTTTACTTGTGTTTCAGCGGAGAATGATTCTTTTGTGGTGTGGGAAATGTTCCCTGACGAGGACCATTCAGGAGAAAGTGGGGAAGAAGAGGATTATTATTTTATGGATGATGACTGAGCTGCAGATTCACCATGGGTCTCTTCACTAGACTCCAAGCAGGCCGAAAAGGGGAGGGACCTACCTGACTTTATCTAATAAGAAATGCTAGTTGTCCTTGCAAAACGTTTAGCTATCGTTTGTACTAATGAATACATCCTGTTTGGATTATTACGTTTTAAAACAGGAAATGAAATGCTGTAACATTGTCAAAAGTTATACATACACTGTATAGTTGTCAATTACGTTCTGTGATTCAATCCCCACTGCTGTTTTAAAATGTGTTTAAAATGTTTTGTTTATATATTGTGCCACTAAATGCAGAGGCTTTTTACAATAAATGTTAACTCTAGTTTTTGCGCGACTCCAATAAATTTGGACTTCTTTTTACTTGTTAGCAAAACTATTTGAGGTATTTGTTTGGTGTTAAGAATTGTTTTGGGTTGCGGGCAGAACATTTTTGCCCTTGCTACAGTCTGCTATATCGGTCTGCTAGTACAGGACTAGCAAAGGACCAGTGCACTACTTTTATGATTCTTTAAAAAAATATATATATTATTATTAGATTTTTTCAGGGGGTGTTGCAGTACCCCAACTTCCCACAGCTATATGGCCCCTGTGTCCTGATATGCAGCTCAGACTGATCAAGACATTTTGTGAGCAAACAATCCAATTGTTGCAGAACCAATGAGAAAAATAAGGGTTTTTTCTACACACAATATATATTGTCAACTATATCACCGTTTACATATTACTGAACAACATATAAGGTTGGTATATTACAAATTATAGAGTATTTCCATCATGAAACAGATCATCATATAATCTATTTTCAGGACACCAGAAGACAGGGCTCATGTAGGCACGATTGGCCCCACAGAGGTTGGCGCGAACATTTGCTTTGAGGCAGCAGAATGTGGACAAACTGGAAGACCTGTTGCTACTGGTGTTGGAGCCAGAGTCTGCACAATATGGTAGAAATCATTGTCATGCTTAAAATGGCAAACATTAAGCCATTTCTGGCTTCACTTTAACAATCTAGTCGATTCTGAGATTAAACTTTAGCTACTTTTATCCCCTTGTATATCTTTGTTGTATTACCATGTACTGTCATAGGCCTTTATAGTACTGTCAATTCTGTCTAAGGCAAGCACCTGACTTTGCAACTTTGAGAAAGAAAGGCATTTGTGCCTGGCCGACAGTTACCACAGTCACTATCATAAACCCTGCCTATTTCAACAATTTATCTAATTAAAATGTGATTTTAAACGTAACGTTAACCACACTTAACATTAAATTAAAATCAAAAAGCACATTTTTGTTTTCATCCATTTTTACGATAGACCATTTTTACTTTGTGGAAACCGTTGTGCCTGTTGAATCACACGCGTATCTGCCCTCTAATTGGCTAGAATAATCCCACCTGATTTTGCCGCTCCTTCTGACTGCCTTGCATTTTTGAAGAGGTTTATTTTCATTGTTAGTGGCCACTGGAGTATCAGGTTAATTTAATGGATAATCTGTGACCATCCTTACTCCAGGATTTCCTCACACAAGTTCCTTAACAACAAAGTTGCTCAGTGTGTAGAATGTAACGTCTTTCATTTGAATAAACCCAGCCCAATTCTCAAAGGATTGGGTGAAATATACAGATTGAAATATCATGAATAGGCATGTTTGTTCTACATAATATATTTACATCTGAACGTTCCACCATGCTATTCACCGATGGGCTAAGACTTAACCACCCATGTCTGGGCCCAAGCAAAACTCATCCTAGATCAGCATTCCTTCTCTGCGATTCTGTAAGTCGCTCTGGATAAGAGCGTCTGCTAAATGACGTAAATGTAAATGTTTATGAACACAGACCCTGAACTCCATACAGTTGCCACCGAGAGTGAGGCTTTCTTCGTCTCCTGTTTCAAGAGTGGCACAGGCCCCTGCTTCCAGGCAGCGAGTTTCACTGCTTCATGAGAAATGGCCACTCCCCTAGGAGGTGATCGTCTGCATACCCGGTGCACAAGGATGTTCTCCGGGATCTTGGCTTCAGTTGTGAAAGAAATACAACTGACATCTGATGATAGCTATAGTCTTGTGAGTGAAGCTGTAGGTAGCTAGTACGGTTATAGGTAGGTAGCTAGTACGGTTATAGGTAGGTAGGTAGCTAGTATGGTTATCCAATTTGTAAGTCGCTCTGGATAAGAGCGTCTGCTAAATGACTTAAATGTAAATGTATAGGTAGGTAGCTAGTACGGTTATATGTAGGTAGCTAGTACGATTATAGGTAGGTAGGTAGTACGGTTATAGGTAGGTAGGTAGGTAGCTAGTACGGTTATAGGTAGGTAGCTAGTACGGTTGTAGGTAGCTAGTATGGTTATAGGTAGGTATCTAGTACGGTTATATGTAGGTAGCTAGTACGATTATAGGTAGGTAGCTAGTACGGTTATAGGTAGGTAGCTAGTACAGTAAATGGTAGGTAGCTAGTACAGTAATTGGTAGGTAGCTGTAGGTAGCTAGTACGGTAATGGGTAGGTAGCTAGTACAGTAATAGGTAGGTAGCTAGTATGGTAATGGGTAGGTAGCTAGTACAGTAATGGGTAGGTAGCTAGTATGGTAATGGGTAGGTAGCTAGTACAGTAATAGGTAGGTAGCTAGTATGGTAATGGATAGGTAGCTAGTACAGTAATCGGTAGGTAGCTGTAGGTAGCTAGTACGGTAATAAGAGGTAGCTGTAGGTAGCTAGTACAGTAATCGGTAGGTAGCTGTAGGTAGCTAGTACGGTAATAAGAGGTAGCTGTAGGTAGCTAGTACAGTAATAGGTAGGTAGCTGTAGGTAGCTAGTATGGTAATGGGTAGGTAGCTAGTACAGTAATAGGTAGGTAGCTTGTATGGTTATAGGTAGGTAGCTGTAGATAGCTAGTACAGTAATAGTTTAACAAGCTTTTAAGGTTGTGACAAACAATGTTATGGATGTGATAATGCTTTCCACTCAATGGGCAGGACCTCAATGAAGTGTTGACAAAGAGGAGACGGTCTGGAGCAAAGTTCCATCTTGGGAACACACCTGCTTGTTGAAAGAAAATACAGTGGGGCAAATGTGACCAGTATTATACCCTCCCTTTGTAACCCTATCTAGACTACTTGAATAGTGTAAACCCAAGCAGGTGTGGATGTTGTAAGAGGTGAAGTGTTTGTGGTGATGTCATTGTTACTCTGGTAAGGTGTGTGTAGTATCATATAAGAATTTGTTCTTAACTGACTTGCCTAGTTAAATAAAGATAAAATATATTATTTTTTAGTTAGGCAGGCCTATGAAACAGATTTAAATTACTTAAATTGTGGACAACCGTTTTTTTGTAATCCATACTAGTCATCTTGGGTAAAATGAGAAATTCCATGAAGTCTGTTTTCATACCTGAACTGTATCACCTCATGTAATAGTGGAACGGGCTGCAGACACCTGACTAAAGGAGAACTCTTTCCGACCAAGCGTCCCTGCATCAAGGTGAGTAAGGAGGAGGAGACGGTGCTATAGACAACACTATAGAGGCCGGCGTGCGGGATTGCGGACGAGACTACGTCGGTGAGTGGATAAATCGCCTCTACCCTCCATTCACTGGAGAATAAACTGGATGAGCTCCATTCGAGACTATTAGTTGATTAACTAATCTTAAACTGTGTCATCCTATGTTTCTCAGAGTCATGGCTGAACAAGGACGGTAAATATAAATCTAGCTGTTTTTTCTATACATCGGCGGCAGGACAGAGCAGTGGAGTCAGGAAGCTCAGGGGAGGTGGTGTGTCTCTCTGTTAACAACAGCTGGTGCGTGATCTCTAATGTTAAGGAAGTCTCAAGGTTCTAGCCTGTTAGAATACCTCATGATAAGGGGTGGTAGACCATACTATTTACTAAGAGAGTCTAGATCTATATTTTTCGTAGCTGTCTATTTAACACCACAAACCCATGCTGGCACTAAGACCGCACAACGAGCTGTATAGAGCCATGAGCAAACAACATATGCTCACCCATAGGTGGTGCTCCTAGTGTTGACTGCTCTTGACTTTCGCCTCTCCCGAGTCCGTACCGCTTTTGTCGACATGGTTCAAGACTATAACTACCAATTGGATATCACAACATTCGGGATAAAATACTAAAACTCTATCCTCCTGATTCCTGCTTACAAGCAAAAACTCACAGGAAGTACCAGGGACACGCTTAATACAGAAGTGGTTTGATGAAGTGGATGCTAAGCTACTGGACTGTTTTGCTAGCACAGACTGGAATATGTTCCGAGATTCATCCGAGGTAAACCCAACAGCGAACTGTCCAGTAGCGCGAGCCTAACGGACGAGCTAAATACCTTCTATGTTCGCATCGAGGCTAGCAACACTGAACCATGCAAGAGACCACCAGTTGTTCTGGATGACCATAGTCCCTGTGCACAGGAACGCCAAGGTAACCTGTCTAAATTACTATCGCCCTGTAGCACTTGACAAGGCATTTTCCCCCTCAGGAGGCTGAAAAGATTTGGCATGCGCCATCAGTTTGTCAAAACGTTATACAGCTGCACCATTGAGAGCATCTTGACTGGCTACATCACCATTTCGTATGGCAACTGCTTGGCATCCGACCGCAAGGCGCTACAGAGGGTTGTGCGTACAGCCCAATACAACTCCAGCCACCCTTTCTCTCTGCTACCGCACGGCAAGCGGTACTGATGCATGGTTAACTATTTAACTATCTGCATTGAAACCTATGGCACTAACTCTATTGATTCATCAGATATGCTGCTGTTACTGTTTTATCTATTCTTTTGACTAGTAACTATCCCTGCCCATATGTACATAACTACCTAATTTACCTCGTACTCCTGCACAGCAACTCCGTACTAGTAGCCCAAGTTATCATTAATCATTATGAATTTATTCCTTGTGTTATTAATTTTCAATTTTTTCTCTAACATTGGTGGGAAGGGCCTGTTAGTCTACAGCTGTTGTTTACGAATATTGAGACAAATAAAATTTGATTTGATGGTTGTCACCTGAGCTATCTGGACAAGCAAGTCATGGGTGTCTTTTTATTTTTGATTTATTTTACCCTTATTTTAGTGGGTGTATAGAAAGCAAATCTGCTAATTGGGCAGATTTGTTGCCACTTAAGACCGTATTGTGTTGCTGATTGGGCTGCACGACAAGTCGATTGTTGACAACTGTACCATTTTAGCTAAGTCTAACCCTTTTCCTAACCGTAACCTCGTTCTCTAACCTGCTATGTAAACATTAAGCTGACCCGCTGTGCACCTGGCTATGGCCTATCTAACCAGTAATGGAGCACTGGTGTTAACACCATCGCTGTTGATACGCCAACTTCCAGACATGCCAAGTATGCAGTTACCCATACTCGGAGTGAGCAGATCCAGGGGAAGGTTTCTGCGCGGCACCCTGTCACCAGATTGGGAACGCCTAACTTCCCTGGTCTGCTGGCTGCGCTGTTAGTGGATAAAATAACACCTAGGGCTCTGTTTCGACAAACAGAACATTGTTCAGATAGAAATATAGTGTCAGCCGCTATTCGCTACACTTCTATCTGCAACGTTCTGAACACACATTTGCAGCTGCCTGCTGATATGGTGCAAGCGAAGGCTCCTTTCTCCCATTATAAATTACAAGGGACAGATTTTTTTAGATGTAATTTCAAACCATGCAATCCTTCGTCTCAGGTTGTTTGGTCAATTATTTAAAATGTACGTTAATTTCCAGTTACAAGTTAATCATTCAGTCATAAGATCGTAACTAACTCTGGGGGGGTAATCACTGGCATGGTACTCTCTGGGGGGTAATCACTGGCAAGGTACTCTGGGGGGTAATTAATGACAAGGTACTCTGGGGGGGTAATCACTGGCAAGGTACTCTGGGGGGTAATCACTGGCAAGGTACTCTGGGGGGGGGGGGGTAATTAATGACAAGGTACTCTGGTGGGGTAATCAATGACAAGTTACTTGGGTGGGGTAATCACTGGCAAGTTATGGTCAAACAGGGATTAACATTTATCTCGTTTTTGCATGTTCTGATAAATATTTCTGCTCAAAGGGTGGTAAAGTTAGGCCTGTGCTCTCCATTTCTTATCTGAATCTTGGACAAAGAGTTTTGCATGAGAGAAGAAACAGTTCCCATGGTGTAATCGTGTTCCAGTGTTCTGCTGTGGTTGCACAAAGGCCAAATACGTACCAACAAATCTTGATGTGCTCATTGAGTAAATTGATTCGGCAAATCTCTACCAACCAGCATTGTTCCACTTGTTTTACTTGAATAGATTTTAGGTAAATTATCCATTGTATTAGACTGAAAAAAAAAAACTCTGCATTGATTGTAAACATTGAATAGAGTTGGATTTTTATTTTGAAATATAGGGTCCAGTCTTCCTGTCAATACGTGTTAACTTGATTGTCTTTAGGAAATTAACTATATACTGGTGGGGATATTTGATTTCATTTCCATATCTGCTGTACAGAATTTCCATTAAACTACTTGAATGGCATGATCAAGCACAAAGGGATGGACATCGGACTAAAGAGCAAAAATCCACACGGACCATTTACCTGTAAATACCGGTCATATATTTTAAACATGTTACAAGTTCCTATCAACCATTTTATTAAAATGTTGGTACCAATTTTGAACAGTCCCTACCAATGGTAAATGTCACATTCAAAATGACTTTAATCCGGTACAACTGTTAACACTACATAAAATAGGAATTCTGAAACAAAATTCTAATAAGTGCTTGCTAACGGGCAGGTTTGTATGTTTGTATTGGCAACTTATTTGGGGAGGTACATTTTAGCAAAATGTAATGCAGCCTGTACAATACATTCTAATGATGCAACTGAGCACCACTTCTGGTTGTATTGTGTGTTCAACTAAACAAAGGACTTGATGGACATGACACGATATGTTGCTCTCTGGCCGTGCAGGGGGGGGGGGGGATATAAATGGTTTGAATCAGTTAACACTACTTAAATCACATTGCTATTATCTACACAATTCAATTATACAAAATTAATCTAAAGAACACACCCCCCCCCCAAAGAAACATTTTACAAGGGGAAAAGCAGGGAGGTCTAATAAACAGCAAATTCTCCAAGAAGGGTTACCACAGATTTCTCAGGGAAAACACATAAAACAGCTCAGCCAGAGAAGAAAAAAAAAAAGTGTACAACATGCACACTTGGAAAAAGGTACAAAATTAAAAAGCAATTACTTCGCTATGCTGATGGAGAATAACTTTAAATGTCAATTCTTTGTCTTTGGGTGCTGCAGTATAAATAACTTTTCTTTTCAAGTGCAGGTCCCAAAAAAAATCAACATCTTCACAAGGAGAAACTTTAGGCTTTTCCTTGGATCGTGCCAAGATGAAAGTGGTGGTGGTGGTGGGGGGGGGGGTAAAGCGTCTTTAGAGTTCGTCATTTTCATCTCTGTACATATCAAAAAGTCGGTAAGGTCATTCTCTCAAAACATTTCCCTAGAAACAATACAAAGGGGATTTCATATCTCTTAGGGGATGTGACGCTTCTGCCGTGGTGAAGATATGGGCGGGGGGGGGGGGTAGTTGGTTGGTTCACGGTCACTGATTGTTTTTAGCTTTAGCGTGTGTGAGGATGTGAGACTTGAGGTTGGTGGATTGGGCAAACTTCTTGTTGCAGCCGTCAAACGGACAGACGTAGGGTCGGTCTCCAGTGTGAATCCGCACGTGCGTGCGTAAGTTAAAGTCCAGGGAGAACCGCTTTCCGCAGCCCTCAAATGTGCACTGGAAGAAAGAGAGTAGACTTTATTACAAGGCTGCATTGCTGGTTGACAATCTGGGCCCCTATGGGTGTATGGTCATATACGTGCCACGTAGGCCGTTAAGCTGGAAGTGTTGTGATTCAAACTAAATGTATACAGTGAAATTGTAAAAGTAGATCTCTCATTAAGAAGCCATTTTGAAGGGTCTGGTGGAAACATACTTGGAAAGGTTTCTCGCCGGTATGAACAAGTTGATGCCTCTTCAGTTTGGAGCTTTCGACAAAGGCCTTTCCACATTCGGCGCAGACGTGAACACGTGGTCCGTGGGTGTGCAGGTGCTTCCTCATTGCAGAGTTATCCCTGAACATTTTACTGCATCCCTGCAGGGGCAAAAGGTAGCAATTAATCACAGTGTAACTTCAGAAATAACGTAACCAAATTGATCCACATCAGAGCATCTAAAAATGTAATAAGCTATAGCCATCCACAGAGCATAACGGCTAGTTGACTACAATTATTACCCCAAACACCTGTGCTAGTCATACCATTGTGTTCTAGTGGCTGTCTTGCCATTCTCTCTCTAATACCAGTTAGACTAGTAGAGCACACGTACTTTGTGAGGGCAAGCTATCGTCCTGGGAGAGTCGTCCTCCTTGATTTTCCGTGGCTTCATCCTGCAAGACATGACAGATCGTGGTCCACTGTAGATCAGTTGGATGAGTATGGCGCTTGTAACACCAGGATAGTGGGTTTGATTCCCGGGACCACCCTTACGTAAAATGTTTGCATGACTAAGTCGCTTTGGATAAAAGTGTCTGCTAAATGACATAAATTATATACTATGTATAAAATCGAGCACGCAGGCATGCAACCTCCATATACAAACGTCTGGCTGAAATTGCCAAATCCACTAATTTGAAGGGGTGTCCACATACTTGGCCATGTTCTGTTATAATCTCCAGCCGGAAGAGGACTGCCTACCCCACATAGCCTGGTTCCTCTCTAGGTTTCTTCCTACGTTTTGGCCTTTCTAGGGAGTTTTTCCTAACCACCGTGCTTCTACACCTGCATTGCTTGCTGTTTGGGGTTTTAGGCTGGGTTTCTGTACAGCACTGAGATATCAGCTGAAGGGCTACATAAATAAATTTGATTTGGATCTAACTTGGATCTATTTGCTAACAAGGCAGAACAGTTGGATTGCTATGAACACACCCTTCTATCCATCTCCAACTGTTTGAACAGCATGTTAGCCTGTCCACTTTGTTAAGATGTTGAAATAAATTCTCTGAATGAGAATGAGTTGCCAATTCCTTATATAAAATTGTGTTTTCTGCTTACTGCACATTTATAAAACACATACTAGACTGCTAGTATAACAGTCTTTGGATAAAATGCTGCTAGCGGTAACCCCAATGCCACGCACGACAAACTGAGCACACATTTTCCAGAATCAATGTTAATTGATACTCCCGTTTTTGAAATAACAGCGCAAATTGTGCACAGAGCAGACAATTCATGAAAAGGATATAGGTAGAAAAGGTAACTTCTCTATTACAGTAAAATAATGTCTCAATGTGTTTCAATGTCCATATATGTCTGATTTTGTTGGACCAAACCTCAAATGCAAATAGCGAGTTGAAACCTCTTGTTAGAGAGGAAGATGTGATCTCTCATCTTTGTTGTGAGTGGCAGGGGCTTAGAGGTTGGGGAGGGGATGTGTGTGTAAACAGAGAGGAGGCCAAGCCAGAGGTTTCACTCTTGCCAAAATGTCTATGGACTTATTATGGACCTAAGCTTGTTGCTTGCCTTCTCGCCTTTGGGACAACGACTCCTATTGTTAAGGAGGAGACATGAGCACCTTGACATACACAGATCTCTGGTGTAAATAGGAAGGTGCATACAGTACAGACGAAGCGAAGGAGGTGAGACCAAAAAGACAACATGAGAACAAGCGGACAAACACTCATAAAAAGTATTATTACGATTCAGGGATTTGGAATATCACACAAACACACATGGGACAGTTTTATGTAATAATATTGAGATTATCCGACAGTTTTATGCTAAAATAGTGCAGCGATTGGTCAAATTTGCAAGCCTTTTCATTATATGCTGGGAATAGTCGACGTTGCTACATTTTTTGAGATGGCTGAATCCTGGAGTGACTGACTAATGAACATTTCTGTAACTCACCTAGCGAACTCTGCCAGCTGTTTGGGGTCTGACAGGTCGATCCCTGGAATGCCTCCGGGCGGGAGCTTCTTCCCTGTCATGTACTCCGAGTAATCGGGAGGAGAATTATCCCCAATGACATGCTCCTCTACCATAGTGTCATGGTCAACATCCTTCTTGTCATCTGAGACGGAGGACAGGAGCAGAGTTAAAACAGACGCACAGGTATATGTTTTGTGATGTCTGACCCAAATTTTCCATTAGAATATCAATCAGCAAAGAATATGACACCATTTCAACCACGCTGCACATCCACCAGGAAAATATATAAAGGCTGTGGCACTTTATTGTGTTAATGCTGTTGGTGAACAGCTGAAGATAAAGTGAATGTACATTTAGGCTAGTTCCATTTGAAGGGCCCTATGTTTTAAAGAATGTGTGGAATAGCCGTAGATCTTTATTGAAAAAAAGGTTGTGAGATCTTGGTACTCCCGTCCACCCACTCTAGTTGCTACTGAAATCCATCGTTAATCGTTGAGTTGGCTAATTTAGTAAACTAGCTAAATAACAGGTCAACAAACGTAGTAACCATTTAATACCAATTCTAGTCGCTAAATTGAAAGACTACTCAAAGCCATAGTAAATTGTTGAGTTTAGTCGGCTACAGACTGTCAGTATAGCTAAACAAATTAGCAAGCTAGCTAACGTTTACTGTCTGACGAAAGCCAATCTAAGGGTGTATCAAAAATGCACCAATGTAAAATTTGCTTTAAAAAAATGTAATGATTAAAATATCAATGTATTGAGATGGCATTCTTGTAACTCTTCCCCACGATTAGAAAGCTAACTAGCAGTAGCACATCCCACACAGTCTTGTGTGACATATCTTGCTAGTCGCTACCCTCCTCCCCCCCAGCTCTTGACGAGGAGCTTCGAGCCGAGGCCCTGTGCTGAACTGCGCCACAGCGGCCTACTCCGGGGCCAGCAGCAGCGCACTCGTTCCCACCCGCCGCCATCTTTCCCCGGACAAATCAACGCCATTTTTTCGGTCCGCCATACTGGTCCAGGGGAACATGGCGGCGCCCATCAACACATAAAACATGGCTTCCCATAAAAACAAAAAAATACATTTCAAATACACCGTACGCAATTCGGACGTGAAAAACAGTGCAGAATTCTACTGAAATTAGCCAGAGGCCAGCGTCCGTACGAGGCCTTGTACCAGGGAATGCACAGTGAGAACAATGCAGGTGGCAAGCTTGCAAGAACACACTTTCGACAGAACTCGAAACTTACCCGATGCCCACATCGTCACCGAAAACTCTCCTTCCAAAGTCTTTATCTGGACTTGTTTCTGTTCCCATTTTCTACCACTGGACTCCGGTGCACCCAAGAAGTTCTTTTTATTTCTCTTCCCGCTTCCCCCCTTCTTCGTCCGCCCCGAGCTCTTCCCAGCGACAGTCACCAGAGTCTGTTCGATGTATTCCTCTTCGGCGGCAGGGACTGGGACAGGTATAAGAATTTGGTCCTCGTAATCATCGTCCCCGTGCATGTCCGAATCATCTTCACCAACCACCTCTTCTCGAGTTTGCACCAATATTACCTCCTGATGATGGTGATGCATTGAGTGTGGATCATCTGAGTCGAGGGGCTGTAAAGCGATCATAGGCTGTTCATCGTCGTCCTCTCCAACAACTGTTGTCTCGATTGTCTCCACTTCGATTTCATGGAGTTCCACTATTTCTGACGGCATCTCCGAGCCGTCCGTTTCGATGTACAGGGTATCACCTGATGCCATATTGAAAACCCTAAACTCCTCACAGTTATGTTTTCTATAGCAGTTCCCCCCCTCTACACTGCCTTCCTCCTTCTTCGACAACAAACTCCACTCTGTTCTACTCCCGTCGCCACTACGCTTTGGCTACATACTCTCGCGAGACTTCATGGGTTACAGAAATATGCCGCGTTCTTATCATGTCGAAAACTCGGAATTTATGACTGGCTAACTTAGGAAGTAGGGTCGGATCTCGAGTTTCTAAATTGGGAGGCAACAGAATAAATCAATATGACTACGCAAATTACTTCGGTTCATTTGAACTTAAGAGTCCCGAGTTTCTGACATGAAGGGAACATTGCATTAGATCGGGTTCCACTGCTCAGACGTTGCATGCATCGTCAACCAAATGTTGCGTGCGACGTCATCGATTGACAGATTGCTATAACATATGTGGTTAGCTGATATTTAAAATACCTATCCAGGCGTTGTAAGATCTGGCAAGCATCAGCAACTCCTGGGCAGAGGAGCACGCCCATTTACAGCTTGTACGACATTGCAGATGATCAGCGCAGGTGAATGGAGATTGACAGATGTACAATCACCTTGCATCATAAATAACTACTATTATTTGTAAGTGGACTGGCATTTAACATTTAACTTCAACATTTATGCACTATGCATCATATACACAAACAAATTGACATCGAATATAGTTTAATTTATTGTCACAATATCGATAAGGCTCCTTAACAGCTTCTACACCCAAGCCATAAGACTGCTGAACAATTAATCAAACGGACACCGGACTATTTACATTGACAATCCCCGCCCCCCTCCATTTGTTTTGTACACTGCTGCTACTCGCTGTTTATTATCTATGCATAGTCACTTCACCCCTACCGGTACACCCCCACCACACCCCACATTGACTCGATACCGGTACCCACTGTATATCGTTATTGCTATTTTATTGTGTTACTTTATATAATTTGTAACTTTATTTGGTAAATATTTTCTAAACTCTTTATTGAACTGTACTGTTGGTTAAGGGCTTGTTCGAAAGCATTTCACGGTGAGGTCTACACATGTATTCGGCGCATGTGACAAATAAAGTTTGATTTGATTTGATGTATTGGGGTTGTTTATGTGTTTGTGCTATAAAGGATTCGTAAAAATGTATTACAATCCACGTGTATAATCAACTCATGCATCTTGTTGAGATTCATTTACAAAGTGTAAGTTATGCAACAATATTATGTTATATCTATAATTATTTAAACTTGAAACACCCAATAATTACTATCGGCTGGGGAGGAGCTTTTTTGGTCGCACACCTTTCACCTTTACCATTGAGAGGGTGTGTTTGTAAAGTAGTGTGTGTAGGTGAGGCACGCATTGCCACTGCGCTCCCGCGGGCATCAAGAGCATCGAAATGGATAAGACAGGTGAACGGGGAGACTTTGAATGGGTCTACAATGATCAGCCTCATACTTCACGAAGAAAAGAAATATTAGGTAAGCTGTTGCCTTAAAACGTAAACGAAATAACTACGGTTTAAAGTAAAGTTGTACTGCTAATACAAAGTTCTTGTCTTCTTTTAAAATCGTATCCGGTTTTACCTGTTTTCAAATGAATAGCTTACGTCTTACCTGTCAGAAATGTCGCAACCATTTCTACAGACATCCTGGTTTGATTCCAGGCTGTATAACAACCGGCCAAGATTGGGAGTCCCATAGGGCGGCGCACAATTGGGCCCAGCGTCGTCTGGGTTTGGCCGGTGTATGCCGTCATTGTACATAAGAATTTGATCTTAACTGACTTGCCTAGTTAAATAAAGGTTACACAACCACTCATGCAGTGAAACTGGAGTTTAACACCCTAGCAGCATATGATTTATTGGAGTAGCCCAACTCATTCACCATGATGTACTGCAGAGGTAGTCTACAGTACTAGGCTATTTGCCAATGCTGAAATTTAAGGGAATATGGACTCGTATTTTTTTTCACAAGACAAAGCAGCCTACTAGATTTGCAAAACAAAACCACCTGTCCTACTTTTAGTTTCTTATGTTTTCATATTGTAATATTATATTGTGTAATAAAAACAGCTTTACACAATAGAGGTGTTTGTGAATACAAGCACAATGAAACCAAGTGAATGCCAGTATTGTCATTATGATACTTGAAAAATCGAAGCTGACAGTGATCAACAGTGGATCTCTTTCTTAAGACCTTAAATAAATAAAGTTATATAAAAGGGAGTGAATGGAATGGCATCAAACACATGGAAATCATGTTTGATGTATTTGATACTATTCTGCTCCAGCCATTAATTACAAGCCGTCTTTCCCAATTAAGATGCAACTAACCTCCTGTGATGTAAACTGATCCACCGTTTTATCTTTTTGACATGCAGAACAATGGGCAACATGGTGACAATAACAGGTGCAGCTGACTAAGCCCATTGACTTTGCTAGGTAACAAGACACATTCCCCTCTAATGGCCCAATGTCAAAGACTGATGCAAATGATAGCATGATAGTCACCAACCATTAAGTCACATGGTCAGACCCTCAGACGAGCCATAATAGAATAATTCGTAATTATATTTATATTCGTTCAATCCAGAATTCAGATGGTATGCTCTATCATTATACAACAGCTGTAATGCCCACACTGGTAATGTTGAAGGCACCACAAATCTGGCTTTTCAAGAGGGTCATTCCATGTCATTTGAGCAAGCCATGACATCCCACATCTCAGATTGTTCTGAAATCGTTTCTGTATTTAGAAAGGGATAGGATTAGCATTCCTGCAACATTATTTAGTTGAAATATAATTTGATATCTGAGAAATTAAGGTATCTTCAAACTTTTTGCACCTAATAGCAGGAACAGAACTGTCTTGGTTGGAATCTGGATACAAGATGGGACTTAACCTCAATGACTCACTTCTTTGAACAGAGAGAAAAGCATCACCCAATACCCACTGAGAATACCTTATCCATACTACTTGTCAGAGGGGGGATACTAATATTATCTGTTTCTAACAACATAAATGATTTCAGTACAATCTGAGATGGCGGGTGTCAATTCTCTTTCTTGTGCTTTTTGAGGTGGAACGATACCCAATACATACTTTTATTCTAGTGTCTTATTGGTCTAATATCTGAGCAATCAACATTTTCTCGAGCTCATCCTTGAAGTCATCTAACTTAAACACATGTTTTTTTGCAAAGATTCATATGTGTATTTAAAGGGGCGTGTTCCCCTTTATCGTTCCATGGCGTGAATGAAAATACCAAACAGTGATCCGTTGCTTGGTTCCTAAATTATTAAAAGCTTTTGTTTTTATGATGCCCTGTGCTGTCCAGCAGGACTGTAGACTGAGGAAATTAGGCTCACAATGAGAGAGGTGGCCAGCCGGCTGGTGGTGGTATTGTATCTTAGCCAGGGTGTGTTGGCTCCTTCACACCATACTGTTACGTACATACATACATTCATAGACGTACTTTTCTGTTTCATGAAATTATTTTGTTTATCGATCAACCTCTCATTTGGGTATTTATTGAAATTTTACTTGTCTAATGCTTTCAAGTATTTTGAAAAGTCATGTTTTTAAATTTAATCAATTAAGTTTACTTCCAAATCTGGGCCCGGTTTCCCAATAGTGATTTAAGGCTAGAGTGTTTGTTTTTTTAACAATGCGTCTTTCCTGCAATGGTCGACGATGTAACATGCGTTTCCCAATACACTACGCAGAGAAAACTGTCGCTTCGTTGGAGCGTGTGATACTGATAGGATCGAAAGAAAGGGAACTTTGCTCTCGGATAAGCTTTCTTCATTCAAATCTTACCTCAACATTAGAATTCTTTCACAATATTGACTACAGATATGCTCCTAGACAAATATTACCACCAACGGCTGCAAATATTGACAAGGCATATTCTAATGCTTACCCAACAAAATGCCTAAAATCACCGTTTTAGCACATCATATTTGGCTACACATTATGACAAATTATAGCCTAAAAGTAGCAAAATAGAACTCAATTGATTGAACATGAAATATTTTTTAAATATGATTAAAATAGGCCTATAAAGCCTACGGTTTATATTTTAATGCAGTAATCTCGGTTTTCATTTTAATCATATTTTTATTTGTTGCTTGTTTATCAATATTACCCATATACTGTATATGCACTGAGTGTACAAAACATTATGAACACCTGCTCTCTCCATGACAGACTGACCAGGTGAATCCAGGTGAAAGCTATGATCCCCTGATGTCCCCTGTTAAATCCACTTCAATCAGTGTAGATGAAGGGGAAGAGACAGGTTAAAGAAGGATTTTTAAGCCTTCATACAATTGAGACATAGATTGTGTATGTGTGCCATTCAGAGGGTGGATGGATAACAGCAGAATTGTGCCTTTGAACAGGGTATGGTAGTAGGTGCCAGGTGCACTGGTTTGTGTCTGGCAAGAACTGCAACGCTGTTGGGTTTTTCATGCTCAACAGTTTGGTCCACAACCCAAAGGGCATCCAGCCAACTTCACATAACTGTGGGAAGCATTGGAGTCGACATGGGCCAGTGTAACAGTATAATTTTTAGACCGTCCCCTCGCCCATACCCGGCGCGAACCAGGGACCTTCTGCACACATCAACAACAGTCACCCTCGAAGGGTCGTTACCCAATCGCTCCACAAAAGCCGCAGCCCTTGCAGAGCAAGGGGAACCACTACTTCAAGGTCTCAGAGCAAGTGACGTCACCGATTGAAACGCTATTTAGCGCATACCGCTAACTAAGCTAGCCGTTTCACATCCGTTACACCAGCATCCCTGTGGAAGGCTTTTGACACCTTGAGTCCATGCTGTTCTGAGGAAGAAAGGGGTGCAAACTTTTTTACAATTGTATTGCAGTAAGGAAATACATTAGTTTTGCCCCAACATTATGAATTCCCATATTCTGTAATACACTTTTAGAGAATAGCTCAGCTAGACAGTGGTAAAGGGTGTATTTTGCATTTAAAACCAATCACAGGTGGTTAGTTGAAGAGTCACTGGACCAATGAATGCAGGAAATGTAAAAGTTGCCGTCACATCACATCAAAAGGGCTTCTGAGAACCTGTTCACCCCAAAAGTTGTGAATGATTTGATTTCCCAGGCATGAAATAGTGGACAAATAATATAAATTGTAAGTTGGCAAATGGAAGGGAGAACTGTACGTAGGTGAGACTATGGGTTTTACCATGACATGTACAGTGTCTTCAGAAAGTATTCACACCCCTTGACTTTTGTCACATTTAGTTGGGTTACATCCTGAATTTAAAATGGATTAAATGTAGATTTTGTGTCACTGATCTACACACAATAATGTCAAAGTGGAATCATGTTTTTAGATATTTTTTACAAATGTTATAATAATTTTTGAATGACTACCCCATCTCTGTACCCCACACATACAATTATCTGTAATGTCCCTCAGTCGAGCAGTGAATTTCAAGCACAGATTCAACTACAAAGACCAGGGAGGTTTTCCAATGCCTCGCAAAGAAGGGCACCTATTGGTGAAGTTATTAATGACACTTTGGATGGTGTATCAATACACCCTGTCACTACAAAGATACAGGAGTCCTTCCTAACTCAGTTGACCAACAGGAAGGAAACGCTCAGGGACTTCACCATGAGGCCAATGGTGACTTTAAAACCAGTTAGAACTATTATGAGTTTAATGACTGTGATAAAAGAACTGAGGATGGATCAACACTATTGTGGTTACTCCACAATACTAACTGAACTGACAGAGTGAAAAGGAAGCCTTCCAAAACACGCATCCTGTTTGCAACAAGGCACAAAAGTAAAACTTCAGAAAATGTGGCAAAGAAATTAACTTTTTGTTCTGAATACAAAGCATTATGTTTGGGGTAAATCCAGAACACCACACCACTGAGTATCACTCTCCATATTTTCAAGCATGGTGGTGGCCTGCATCATGTTATGAGTATGCTTGTCATCAGAAAGGGAGTTGTTTTATGATGAAAATAAATGGAATAGAAGTAAGCACAGGCCAAATCCTAGAGGAAAAACTGGTTCAGTCTGCTTTCCAACAGATACTGGGAGACAAGTCCGCACAACAACCTAAAATGCAAGGCCAATTATACATTGGAGTTGCTTACCAAGATGACATTGACTGTTCCTGAGTGGCCTACTGTAGTTACCGATTTGACTTAAAATCGTCTTGAAAATCTATGGGAAGACTGGAACATGTCTGTCGAGCAATGATCAATAACTAACTTGATAGAGCTTGAAGAATTTGTTCAAGAATAATGGGCAAATATTGTACAATCCAGACACTTATCCAGAAAGACTCACAGCTGTGTTTACTGCCAAATGTGATTGTATCATGTATTGACTCAGGGGGTTGAATACTTACAGTTGAAGTCGGAAGTTAACATACACTTAGGGTAGAGTCATTAAAACTTGTTTTTCAACCATTCCACACATTTTTTGTAAACAAACTATCTTTTTGGCAAGTCGGTTAGGACATCTACTTTGTGCATGACACAAGTAATTTTTCCAACAATTGTTTACAGACAGATTATTTCACTTATAACTCACCCTATCACAATTCCAGTTTACATACACTAAGTTGACTGTGCCTCTAAACAGCTTGGAAAATTCCAGAAAATGTCATGGCTTTAGAAGCTTCTGATAAGCTAATTGACATTGGTGCGAAAAGTGCAAAACAGTCCCAGAGCAACAGCAAAGGACCCTGTGAAGATGCTGGAGGAAACAGGTACATAAGTATCTTTATCCACAGTAAAAACAAGTCCTATATCGACATCACCTGAAATGCCACTCAGCAAGGAAGAAGCCACTGTTCCAAAACCGCCATTAAAAAGCGAGACTACGGTTTGCAACTGCACATGGGGACAAAGGTCATACTATTTGGAGAAATATCCTCTGGTCTGATGAAACAAAAATAGAACTGTTTGGCCATAATGACTATCATTATGTTTGGAGGAAAAAGGTGGAGGCTTGCAAGCCGAAGAACACCATCCCAACAGTGAAGCACGGGGGTGGCTGCATCATGTTGTGGGGGTGCTTTGCTGCAGGAGGGACTGGTGCACTTCACAAAATAGATGGCATCATGAGAAGGGAAAATTATGTAGATATATTGAAGCAACATCTCAAGACACCAGTCAAGAAGTTAAAGCTTGGTTGCAAATGGGTCTTCCAAATGGACAATGACCCCAAACATACTTCCAAAGTTGTGGCAAAAAGGCTTAAGGATAACAAAGGCAAGGTATTGGAGTGTTCATCACAAAGCCCTGACCTCAATCCTATAGAACATTTGTGAGCAGAACTGAAAAAGCCTGTGCGTGGGTGGAGGTCTACAAACCTGACTCAGTTACACCAGCTCTGTCAGGAGGAATGGGCTAAAATTCACCCAACTTATTGTGGGAATCTTGTGGAAGGCTACCCTAAACGTTTGACCCAAGTTAAACAATTTAAAGGCAATGCTACTAAATACTAATTGACTGTATGTAAACTTCTGACCCACTGGGATGAAAGAAATTAAAGCTGAAATAATTCATTTTCTCTGCTTATTCTGACATTTCACATTCTTAAAATAAAGTGGTGATCCTAACTGACCTAAGACGGTGAATTTTTACGAGGATTAAATGACAGGAATTGTGAAACACCTTAGCCAAATACATTTAAACTCAGTTTATGTAAACTTCAGATTTCAACTGTATCTAACCAAACTATATTAGTGTTTTATTTTCAATTAATATATATTTTTTTCTTCCAATTTGACTTTTAAGTATTTTGTGTAGATCTTTGAAAAAAAAGACCATTTTAATCCCACTTTGTTACACATCTGTGGAAAAAAAATCAAGGGGTTTAAATACTTTCTGAAGGCACTATACAATATTGTTTTCCAGAGTTTCCTTACTCTTCGCATCCTGACTGGTTGCATCACTACCTGGTATGGCAACTGCTCAGCCTCTGACCACAAGGCACTACAGGGTAGTGTGTACGGCCCAGAACATCACTGAGGTCAAGCTTCCTGCCATCCAGGACCTCTATACCAGGCGGTGTCAGAGGAAGGCCCTAAAAGTGGTCAAAGACTCCAGCCACCCTAGTCATAGACTGTCCTCTCTGCTACCGCACGGCAAGCGGTACCGGAGCACCAAGTCTAGGTCCAAGAGGCTTCTAAACAGCTTCTACCCCCAAGCCATAAGACCTCTGAACATCTAGTCAAATAGCTACCCAGACTATTTACATTGCCCCCCCCCCACTCTTTTACACCACTGCTACTCTGTTGTTATCATCTATGCATAGTCACTTTAATAACTCTACCTTCATGTACATATTACCTCAACAAACTGGTGCCCCCGCACATTGACTCTGCCCCCCTGTATGTAGTCTTGCTATTGTTATTTTACTGCTGTTCTTTAATTACTTGCTACTTTTATTCTTATCTGTATTTTTTTTAAACTGCATTGTTGGTTAGGGTCTCATAAGTAAGCATTTCACTGTAAGGTCTACACGTGTTGTATTCGGCACATGTGACTAATAAAATTTGATTCAGAACTGTTTGCATGCTGATGTTATGCAAATGATGTGAAAGCAATGCGGCAGACCAAATTTGCATTAGCCAATGGGCTCGTCCAATTCTGAACAGGAGAAAATAAGTGCACGAACCAATCTGATGTCTAACTTGTGTGAGAGAAAGAAAAAAAAAACGATATAGAAACTGTTACAATGCAGCGAAACTGACCAGGGTCAGAATGTGTTTACTTTGAATGAGTCTCATCTTGGGGCGTCAGGGTAGCCTAGTGGTTAGAGCGTTGGACCCACTGTTCCTAGGCTATCATTGAAAATAAGAAAAAAAAATCTTACCTGACTTTCCTAGTAAAATAAAATCTTGTGACTTATTTTTTTGTGTGTGTGTGTCCTCCTAAGCAAAATACCCAGAGATCAAGTCCCTGATGGGGCCTGACCCCCAGTTGAAGTGGGTGGTGACGGGGATGGTTCTCACCCAGCTTCTGGCCTGCTACATGGTCCACGACCTCCCCTGGAAGTGGGTGTTCTTCTGGTCATATGGCTTCGGCGGCTGCATCAACCACTCACTGACCCTCGCCATTCACGATATCTCCCACAACGTTGCGTTCGGCAACAAGCTGGCGCGCCTCAACCGTTGGTTTGCCATATGGGCCAACCTCCCCATTGGACTGCCCTACTCGGCCTCGTTCAAGAAGTACCACATCGACCACCACCGCTACCTGGGTGGCGACGGCCTAGATGTGGACATCCCCACGGACGCGGAGGGCTGGTTCTTTTGCACACCCTTGCGGAAGGTCCTGTGGCTCTTCCTCCAGCCATTGTTCTACGCACTGCGCCCTCTAGTGGTGAACCCCAAGCCAGTCTCCAGACTAGAGATGATGAATGCCGCTGTTCAATTTGCAGTGAACTTTGTGATATTCTACCTATGGGGGCTGAAGCCAATTGTTTACCTCATAGCCGGGTCCATTTTATGCATGGGCCTACATCCCATCTCTGGACACTTCATAGCGGAGCACTACATGTTCTTGAAGGGCCACGAGACATACTCCTACTACGGCTCACTGAATCGGATCACCTTCAACGTGGGTTATCACATGGAGCACCACGACTTCCCCAGTATACCTGGCAGTAAGCTGCCTCAGGTGAGTTGAAATCTCAAACACAGTGTTGATAGCGGACCACCATTTTTAGGTCAACTATGATTTTAGGTAAATCCAATCTGAAATCTCAATGGACTACCATGATTTTAGGTCTGATATTAAATCTCAATATTGTACCATGATTTTAGGTCAACCCCCCCCCCCCCTCCCCCCCTAAAAAAAAATGTGTACCCCTGTATGTGGCTTACTTGATCAGTGGCTAAGGGAAATGATCACTGGTTTCAGATGTCTGTCTCAAGATAATGCTCTAAACAATATATCCCCAATGGGAGAGTCATCACATAGTAGATGAGAGAGGCATTTCAATCGCAGGAGGTTGGTGGCACCTTAATTGGAGAGGACGGACTCGTGGTAATGCCCGGCGGCGGAAGTAGTAGAATAGTATCAAACACATAGTTTGAGGCCATTCCATTCGCTCCGTTCCAGCCATTATTATGAGTCGTCCTCCCCTCAGCAGCCTCCACTGGTTTCAACTGGAAGTATTGCTTAAAAGACTGGCCTGAATTTATAATTCATTAACTATTGGTGTAATGCCTGAGACAAATAGGATCTTTTTACACTTTCTATCCTCTACAAACAAGCACTCTAAAGTCAACTGTTGTGGGTGTTTTTATTTGTCCTCAGAAAATCCCAGAAAATGTGTGCACCTGCTATAAATTTTTGTCAGTTGTGGGAAAGATGATTATACTCCTAAATGACAAGCCCCAGTGATATTTGCTGTTACCTAGGAATTACAATTCATTATCAACCTCAAATAATAAACTGACATGTTGCAGTCTGACATGACTTATGTTGGCTCCTCGTGCTGACAGTCCCCTCTAACTCATCTGTTATCTGTGCCAGGTGAAGAAGATGGCAGCAGAGTACTACGACTCCCTACCACAGCACACTTCCTGGACCCGGGTGTTGTGGGACTTTGTCTTTGATGACAGCATCGGTCCCTACAACAGGATCAAGCGGGAATATAAGCTGGTCAAGCAGGAGTAGGTGCCACATCAAAAGACTTTCCCCAATATTCAGTGGTACTGATTGTCATAGTGAAACATTGGTTTCAGCCAGTGGCACTCCAGGCTCCTTTTCACCTCGTTTTATCATGTGATTTACTTGACAATAGCACACGTGGGCAGGCAAAAGACACAATGTCAATCATTAGGTTTACCATACTGTGAGTGTGCAGAACAGTGCAGAGAATGAAACATTAAAATGTACTTTGCAGTAAGAGGACCTGAATTTCAGCTCTGTTTGATGCTCACCACACAAATTGTTTTTAATCAAGAAAATAAATAGATAATATTGCTAACCAATGTTTCTAACAGAAATGTAATTGAATAAAAAGTTATGTTATTACATGTGTGAGGTTTCTGTGTGTGAATATAAATCTGTAATGCTAGAACTATGTGACAGGTATTTCTTTACAAGAGCTGTTTTAAGAACAAAAGCACAACTTCTATATCAGGTTTTGTATAGCCTACACTGTACGTGTACATTGTATATATTTTTTTACTATTGTAACATCTGATGGAAAATGTTATTTGTTTTTTTTAAATTGTCATAATAATTGAAGAATGCAACACACCACTCCATACTGTAGACAGGAGACAGGTCTATGGTTTGGTTTAAATTCATTTACTTTCCGATTTTTGAAATTGAATTCAGAACTTAGTCAAAGTGAATATGTCACAACCGATATTAAATCATATTGTCCCCCAATATTTTTTTTCTCCTTTCATCACAAAAAACTTTTGAATTGATTTATGTTTACTTTGAATTTATTTTGCAACTGGCTCCATTTTCACATATCAAATTCAAGTTCAACCTTAAAGTAACTGTCCAGTGAAAATCTCACTTTTAAATGTCCATATTCTGTTAAATCATATCCAAATAATGTTGATGACTCATCCTACATTCGTATGTGGCCAAAGCATAAATTGGAGAAAAAACAGAAGAAAAAAAACCCCACCTCAAACTTGTATCTCAAACAGATCGAATAAAAAATGCTATTTCCCCATAGAGAATGATGTCATCCTGCCTCATTGGCTGAGCTGGCCAATCAGCGGTTTACTCGTGTGAATATTTTTAATGATCGGCATACACCCACACCATTCTGTTGTTAAGATACGCCCACACCATTCCAACACAGAAAAGCTGCTTTTTAACATGCTTTTTGAAATTTAAGTATTTCATTCATATTGTAATTATAGATCATGTTTCATTGAAAACTGGACAGTTACTTTAAACAGCAAGGAGGATATTCACAAAAAAACAAACCACCATTGTAAATGTACCACCATTTTGAAAACCCAATTTAAAAACCAAATGCATGGTTAATACACCGGACCAAACCATATGGACCAGGGGTGTCAAACATATGGCCCGTGAGGGGTTCAGGCACGTGAGGGGAGATGGGTTCCGGCCCGTGAGGGGTTCCGGCCCGTGAGGAGTGAGGAGTTCCGGCCCGTGAGGGGTTCCAATCCCGTGAGGGGTTCCAATCCCGTGAGGGGTGAGGGGTTCTGGCCCGTGAGGGCTGGTTTGAGTAAAAACAAAAAACAATTTTCTTTGCATATTTACATTTTTTTAGGTGGGGGGGGGACTCAATATACAAAAATGACTAAAACCAAGTCAAAACTGTGTATAAATGATAATGGACCTACATTCATACTTTTTCTTGACTGTGTACAACTCGCTAATAATCACCAAAATGAAAGCTAGACAATATGGCAGCATCGAAGCCCATTTGTTTGGGGCGTGGTGGAAATTTTGACAGCAAGGAAATGTAACTAATTTTCATTGCGGCCCTCCGGACCTTGTTGAAGACCGCGTTTGACACCTCTGATATAGACTACTGTATGGGTTTCGTAGGGGCAGCCTAGGGATCATTTGATCTATTTTGGGAATACGTAGATGGTGAATTTACAGTTGTTGGTACATTTTTTGAATGATCCCAAAATTACAGTGATTTTTATACACCAGGGTTGTGTTTATTAGGGCACAAAATGGAACATATTTGTAAAACATTTTACAATGGAGAATGGTACCCCCTCCCCGTTTGTCAGTTTTCTTCCATTTGGGGCCCAATGAACACTGCCCTGTTACTGGTAAATAGATTAAACGCTTTTTAAAAACTAAGGTCAGGTGACTGAAGCATAGTATGTGCCATACGTGCTGGTCAAACACCCAAGGATAAAGTAAATCATATCAAATATAAAAGGCTGATGTAATTGGTGTGCAAGTTTCCTCTAGAACCCGCCAATGAAGAACAACAGTTTGTCTTTTGTCTCTCTCTCTCTCTCTATATATATATATGATGGTATGAATAATAAAATAATCACAGTTTAAAAAAAAACAATAATAATAAAACAGTAAAAACTTAGAAAACTAAAATATTTTCTATTGTAAGACTTAGAACAGACTGAGAGCTGCAAACTGGACTGTCTCGAAATGCACAGAAATGGGGAGGGGGGAAATGAAAAGGGTGCAAGCGTCTATCCATCCTTCCGTCCGCACATCCTTTGTTCATTTAACCATTCTTTTCTCTCTCATTCACTTTCTTTCTCCAACTTTTTCTTCTTCTTCTTCACCTTTCTGTTCTGCACAGCAGACTCAATGTTGGCTCAACCTTTCTGCAGCGTCACAGCAATATTTTCACAGCGTCACAGAAATGTTGAGAACATTCCTTTCCAGCACACCTTCTAATCCTTCATACTCCAGCACATCCTCTTGTCCACAGATTAACATGTATGGATTCGACCAATTTCTTGTCTAATGGCTGAAAGAGAAGACAAAATGGAGAAAATAGTGCCTTGTTATTGTCTGTGTGCATGTGTTGGGTAGACAGAGGATGGGGGGGGTTACTATGAATTAGTAAACAGATCAACTGCATGCCTACCATCCTCTTAGGACATACTTCATTAGGATATATTTGTTAATTAGGATAGCTTTGTTAATTAGCATAGCTTTGTTAATTAGGATAGCTTTGTTAATTAGGATAGCTTTGTTAATTCAGGATAGCTTTGTTAATTCAGGATAGCTTTGTTAATTCAGGATAGCTTTGTTAATTCAGGATAGCTTTGTTAATTCAGGATACGTTTGTTAATTAAGATAGCTTTGTTAATTAGGATAGCTTTGTTAATTAGGATAGCTTTGTTAATTAGGATACCTTTGTTTGACCTAACTGAAACTAAATTGGACCATAGAAAGTGTATAAAAAATGAATAAGAATGACCTTAGTTGGTTTGCAGATGAATTTCACACTGAAGCAGTATGTGCCTTTTTTGAGTAACATAACCCAATGCGTTAACATTCTGCCGCCTACCATTAATGATCTCATCTTTCACCTTCTGCAATTCACGTACAACTTCATCCAAGATTTCCTGTGGGGGTTAAAGAAAAACTTTTTACATGTTCTGTTTCTTTCAGAATACTTTTCTTCCATGAACAATTGAAGAACAGTTTCATACCTGCTTCATCCTGTCGAAGTCTAGATCTCCTTCACTAGTGCTGCCCACGGGTCGCACCCTGCAAAACCACATAAACAACAGGGATGATTTTAAATGATCGATAAATAGAAATTAGTTAGAACTTTCAGAGTAAATTACCCAAAATATACAGTACATAAAGTATATGTTTTTTTTATATATGAAATATACAGTAGATAAAGTATATATATTTCTTATATATAATATACAGTACATAAAGTATATATTTTTTATATATAAAATATACAGTAGATAGTTATGTTTTCTCCAGCTAATGACAGTGACTTCAACCTTCATGATTGATTACTAGTGTCACGCCCTGACCTTAGAGAGCCGTTTCATTTCTCTATTTGGTTAGGTCAGGGTGTGATGTGGGGTGGGCATTCTATGTTTTGTTTTCTATGTTTCTTTATTTCTATGTTTTGGCCGGGTATGGTTCTCAATCAGGGACAGCTGTCTATCATTGTCTCTGATTAACAATCATACTTAGGCAGCCCTTTTTCTCTCCTTTCAGTCTGGGTAGTTAACTTTGTTTGAGGCATCATTGCCCTGTTCAGCGTCACGGTCGTTTTGTATCGTTTTTGTTGGCGACATTCTAATAAAAAGGAATATGTACGCTCACTACGCTGCACCTTGGTCCACTTCTTACAACGCCCGTGACAATTAGATGGACAGTATCTTATCTATATTACATGGTGAGGTTCACAATGTCAGGCAGCCATCCATTCACTGTTTACTACTGCCATTAAGCTGTTAAATTTACTGTATCACAAGCTTCCTCAATGCCATAAGCAAACACTCCCACGGTTTGTTTTCCCCTGATTAGGCTGGTACACTAAAATATTTCTATGGGGTGTGCTTTATCTCTGTATTTAACTATGTCCATGATTCATTTGATTCTGATTCTTCCCACCAAATGGTCATTGCTATTTCTGGTTTCCCAACCAATTGAGCGCCTTTTGGGTAGTGTAATTTGGTGAAGGAAAAACTATTTATTTTAACATTATGTCATAAAGAGGACATGGTCAATTTCCTAAAAACAAGTTTTCCCATCTCAAAGTAAAAATAAATGACTAGTGCCAAATAAAGTAACAGTATGGAATATTTCTTAAATCATCCATAAATCCCCTTTTTGACAGGGGGGAATGGAAGTTTGTGTGCAACAGGGAAAGGCAATTGAACGCAAGCTTCACCCTCAAAATGATTTGTTTAGGTAAAAATTTCTAGCCTGTCTATCTTTGGGTTATGCTCGACCCGCTCAGTTTTCCACCAGCGTCCAAAAAGAGTAGAAGCAGCTCACCATTAGGAATTAATTCAATGTAAAAGGCTTTTACAATTCAATATTGGTGCACAATTTGTACTTTAAATACCAAAAAGGGATGCAGAAGGCACTCGTGGTGGAACGACCCAGCTGGTAGTTGAATACAATCATCAATGACAACAGGGTTGATAAGCCAAACAGCCATGACTTTACTTCTAGAAAATATATTTCCTCATCTCAGAGAACAGAATGATTTGTACTATGATATGGAATATGAACCTCTCAATATATCCCCAATATTTAATAGTAGTGTTAGCCTGGTCCCAGATCAGTTTGTGCTTTTTAGCAAACCACTGCTATAGGAGTTGGCTAAACTACACAAACTGATCTAGAACCAGGATAAACAGTTACCATACCTCAGATTAGTAAATATATATCCCATATACCCCTTACATCCCTTCTCAATGGCCACTAATAGCCAGGTTTCAATCCAGACAGTGAAAGAATCAAGGCCTTAAAGGTAATTTTAAATTGAGCCGACGTGACAACTGCAACAACCGAAAAGGGGCAATCGGATTGAATCCAGGCCTAAATCTTTATTTTTTTATATTTTAAGTTTGGTAGCATCTAGGAAAGGTAGCTAATGGGGATCCATAACAAATACAAAAACAGATGATGTTCACCTTGATACCAGTGAGGCCTTGTCTACAGAGTTGGCTCGGTCCCATGGATTCTTCCCCGCATCTAGAGAGAAAGTGATAGAGAAAAAGCAAGAGAGAGCATCACAATTATAAGAGACTCACTTTATAAAGCACCCCGGCTCAATGCAGCCAATAACAAAGATAATGGTCAGAAAAATGTGGAGGCAAGAGTGTGTTTACCTGTGGAGTTCTGCCCTGGCTTGGGATCCTCCTGCAATGGAAAATCAAAATGGATGATGTGTGTGTGTGTGTGTGTGTGTGTGTGTGTGTGTGTGTGTGTGTGTGTGTGCAATCATCATTAGATTGATTGAATGCAATTATTGTAGCTGGATAGAACCACCCAGTTAAACTTTATAATTGATATTATTCAACTATGATCAAGTGAATTACCTCTTCAGGTTTCTCTGAGGCTTTCCGTCTGCAGGAAAAGCAAATTCAGGCAATTAGAGATGATACAAAGCTAATGTAGAAGACAACTCCAGTCATGTTGCAAATCACTAGTGTATTTCACAGGCTAGTAGACTATCACATCAAGTTATACCATCTTTGTGATAATCTTCAATTAAAATCCTCAACTCCAGAATATTCTTTAGCAAAATGATACACAGGTCTTGTGCTGTGATCTTTCGGATAGGGATTTTCAATTCAATTCAATTTAATTTCATCGTTCCTTCACACACAGTTGTGTCCTCTCACCTGCGTGCTAGAAGGGCGTTCATTTCCTGCATTAGCCCCTCCCCTCCACTGGAGCGGTTGCCATCGTTCTTGGCTACACTTGTTCCTGGGGGACTGTTCTCATCCTGAGGACACAACAATGGCCACCATATAAGTTCCCTCTTTATAGAAGCCAACCAACAGGTAATGTGTATATGTAATGGTTTGAATGTACAAGCAGTTTTCACATAGATATGAGTGGTCTTGTTCAGTGGGGTACACCATAGCAAAAACATTTAAAATGTATTGGAAAGGGAAACAAAAATGAATGTTTTTTTATTGGACATGTTCAGGTAGTTCCCTGTTTCAAAATGTTTTATTTCTACTCACCACGATCCGAGTCTAAGCTGAGATACTAACCCTTGCAACTTTGCGGAGTTTGGCTCCAGCCAGGGCAGCAGCCAGACCTGAGAGTGGCTGTGCCAGCTCGTTCCCTGCCCCCTCTAAATGAGGCCCTCCGTGCCCTCCACCAACCGGTAGTGGGGGGGGCATGGGCGGTGGCACTGTGGCCGGAGGCGGGGGGCCCGGTGGAGGAGGGGGGGCCATAGGTGCCATAGGGGCAGGGGGAGCCACCGGTGGGGCCACAGCGAGCACGGCGGGGAGAGAAACCGGACCTGGGAAGAAACCAATAGACAGCATAGGTTCAGACTCCTCCTTGGCTAACACTGCTGGCAAGCACTTACTGGATAAATAGTCCTCAGATAAGAGCCATTGGATTTAAAGTGAATCAAAAAGCAAACTACAGTAGCAGTTATGGGGACTGTTATTGTAGCAGATGTCTGAATATGGGGACTGTTAGAGTAGCTGATGGCTAAATATGGGGACTGTTATTGTAGCTGATGGCTGAATATGGGGACTGTCATTGTAGCAGATGGCTGAATATGGGGACTGTTATTGTAGCAGATGGCTGAATATGGGGACTGTTATTGTAGCAGATGGCTGAATATGGGGACTGTCATTGTAGCAGATAGCTGAATATGGGGACTGTCATTGTAGCAGATGGCTGAATATGGGGACTGTTAGTGTCGCTGATGGCTGAATATGGGGACTGTTAGAGTAGCTGATGGCTAAATATGGGGACTGTTATTGTAGCAGATGGCTGAATATGGGGACTGTCATTGTACCAGATGGCTGAATATGGGGACTGTTAGTGTAGCTGATGGCTGAATATGGGGACTGTCATTGTAGCTGATGGCTGAATATGGGGACTGTTAGTGTAGCAGATGGTTGAATATGGGGACTGTTATTGTAGCTGATGGCTGAATATGGGGACTGTTAGTGTAGCAGATGGCTGAATATGGGGACTGTTAGTGTAGCAGATGGCTGAATATGGGGACTGTTATTGTAGCAGATGGCTGAATATGGGGACTGTTATTGTAGCAGATGGCTGAATATGGGGACTGTTAGTGTAGCAGATGGCTGAATATGGGGACTGTCAGTGTAGCAGATGGCTGAATATGGGGACTGTCATTGTAGCAGATGGCTGAATATGGGGACTGTTATTGTAGCAGATGGCTGAATATGGGGACTGTTATTGTAGCAGATGGCTGAATATGGGGACTGTCATTGTAGCAGATGGCTGAATATGGGGACTGTTATTGTAGCTGATGGCTGAATATGGGGACTGTTAGTGTAGCTGATGGCTGAATATGGGGACTGTCATTGTAGCAGATAGCTGAATATGGGGACTGTCATTGTAGCAGATAGCTGAATATGGGGACTGTCATTGTAGCAGATGTCTAAATATGGGGACTGTTATTGTAGCAGATGGCTGAATATGGGGACTGTCATTGTAGCAGATGGCTGAATATGGGGACTGTCATTGTAGCAGATGGCTGAATATGGGGACTGTTATTGTAGCAGATGTCTGAATATGGGGACTGTTATTGTAGCAGATGGCTGAATATGGGGACTGTTATTGTAGCTGATGGCTGAATATGGGGACTGTTAGTGTAGCTGATGGCTGAATATGTGGACTGTTAGTGTAGCTGATGGCTGAATATGGGGACTGTTAGTGTAGCAGATGGCTGAATATGGGGACTGTTATTGTAGCAGATGGCTGAATATGGGGACTGTTAGTGTAGCAGATGGCTGAATATGGGGACTGTTATTGTAGCAGATGGCTGAATATGGGGACTGTTATTGTAGCAGATGGCTGAATATGGGGACTGTTAGTGTAGCAGATGGCTGAATATGGGGACTGTTAGTGTAGCAGATGGCTGAATATGGGGACTGTTAGTGTAGCAGATGGCTGAATATGGGGACTGTTAGTGTAGCAGATGGCTGAATATGGGGACTGTCATTGTAGCAGATGGCTGAATATGGGGACTGTTATTGGATTCATAATAGGTATATACTTCCATCCACATTAGCCAGTGGAGTCCCCCCATTGTTGTCCAAGTGCCTTGCTCTTTGAGGTCTGCATGTACTTACTGCAGGTTGCCGTGGCAGCCTGAGAGACGGGAGTGGGTGTCTGGTTGGGTGAACCCCACTCTGATGGGGCTGGGGTGTATGAGGGGGGAGAGAATTGGGTTGCTGTTGGTGGGGGCGTGGCCTGGGACATCTGTGGCTGGGGGTGGAATGAGGAGGGGTACTGGGGTTGGTTGGAGGAGACATGGACGGGGCCCTGCGCAGACTGACCAATCAGAGGGGGCAAGGAGGTAGCCTCGCAGTAACCTAGCTGCTGCGGTTGCTGCTGAGCAAGGTTATAATAATCCTCTGATTGGCCATTGGCATGGGGGAGGTGAGGCGGGATATGGGGTTGGCCGGCCTGGTCCAGGGGGTGGGGCTTGACCCGGCTGTGGCGGGGCGGCAGGGGGAGGGCCACTGGGAGGACAGGCTGGGGCACGGGGGGCATGTGCACGGGGCCGTATATGTGGGTGTGGGAGGTGGACCAGGTGCCGTGTTTGAGGAGCAGCACAGGGTCATGCTGGGGGTCACCCTGGTGGAGGGACTTGGTGTGGTGGAGAGCCCGCACCGTGGGGGGAGAGAGGGGGATCTGGCGCACCTGCCGGGTCAGGGCTGTGGGCACCCCTGGTTGCACGGGGGAGAAGGCCGAGACCAGGGAAGTGGAGAGCTGGGAGAGATGGGGAGAATTGTCGCCAGCCCGTCCGCCCGCCACCTCTCTCTCCTGGGAGGAGGAAGAGGAAGAGGAGGAAGGGGAGGAGTTGGAGGCCACTCGGGCATAGGAGGGCGGCAGTGTGGTGGCCCGATAGTGTCTATACTCAAGAGGGGTGTTGGAGGGGTGAGAGGGAGGGGAGGACACCTTATATTGGAGGGTGGAAACAACTATAACACACAACAGAGGAGGGGGGACACCACAGAGGAGGGGGATACCACAGAGGAGGAGGGGGTGGTGGGCACCACAGAGGGGGGAGACACCACAGAGGAGGGGGAGGAAACAACAGAGGGGGGGGGAGAAATGACAGAGGAGGAGGGGCACCACAGAGGAGGGGGGGCACCACAGAGGAGGCGGGAAACCACAGAGGAGGAGGGGACACCACAGAGGAGGGGGGACACCACAGAGGAGGAGGGGGACACCACAGTGGAGGGGAGGGGAAAGAAGAGGGGGGTGGGGACACCAGAGAGGGGGGAGGGACACCAGAGAGGAGGGGAGAGGGGACAGAGGAGGGGGCACCACAGAGGAGGGGGAGCGGACACGACAGAGAGGGGGGACACAACAGAGGAGGAGGGGGGGACATGACAGACGAGAAGGGGGGACACAACAGAGGAGGAGGGGGACACAACAGAGGAGGAGGGGGACACAACAGAGCAGGAGGGGAACACCACAGAGGAGGGGGACACACAACACACACAAAAAAAGAGAGAGAATAATGAGAAACCAAGCAAAAATTATATGTCAGAAACTGAGAACAAAGATGATAAATCAGAAACTGAGAACAAAGATGATAAATCCGAAACTGAGAACAAAGATGATAAATCAGAAACTGAGAAAAAAGATGATAAATCAGAAACTGAGAACAAAGATGATAAATCAGAAACTGAGAACAAAGATGATAAATCAGAAACTGAGAACAAAATCACAGAATAAAAAGAAACTGAATCCAACATGACCAAACTCTCAGGAAAGCAGCATGTCCCATTGTCACCCAGCTGCCAGTAGCACGCTTGCAGAATGAGTGTCTCTATGGCGCTGGGGAATGTTTGTATATGGATAAGCATGAGTAAACGGAGGGGAGGAGGGAGGGGTATTCAACACAAACACAGATGTGTCCGAGCTAGCGCTTTAGCTTTGGTTGTCGTCATTAGAGCACACTGTAGCAAAACGTTTTGCAACCGAAAACAATAATGAGCGTATCTTATTGGCCAAGTTCAGGTAGTCCCTCTTTGTTTCAGTCAGTTTCTTTCCATTTGGTCCCTAATGAACACAACCAACATGCACTACACTGGCTTGTTTGGTTACCATGATTGCCATGCTATCCCCATGGAGAGAATAGCATCCTAAGACGTTATCTGTGAGATGGTGTATTGACCTGGACGAAACGTATTTTGGCTTGTGTTTTGACAGACCTGGCATTGTCTTGACATGGTAGTAGTGTCTGTCCACAGTACGTCTGCAGGCCTTACCTGAGCCAGACGTCCGTCGCTCCCTTTCTTTGTGGACCACTCCCTGCATCTGATGCGGCTCCATCATTTGCCTGCAGATATACAGAGGGCACAGACATGTTATAGCCCCTCCCTGTAGCCTCTCCCTGTAGCCCCTCCCTGTAGACTCTCCCTGTAGCCCTCCCTGTAGCCTCTCCCTGTAGCCTCTCCCTGTAGCCCTCCCTGTAGCCTCTCCCTGTAGCCTCTCCCTGTAGCATCTCCCTGTAGCCTCTCCCTGTAGCTTCTCCCTATAGCCTCTCCCTGTAGCCTCTCCCTGTAGCCTCTCCCTGTAGCCTCTCCCTGTATCCTCTCCCTGTAGCCTCTCCCTGTTGCCTCTCCCTGTAGCTTCTCCCTATAGCCTCTCCCTGTAGCCTCTCCCTGTAGCCTCTCCCTGTAGCCCCTCCCTGTAGCCCCTCCCTGTAGCCTCTCCCTGTAGCCTCTCCCTGTAGCCCCTCCCTGTAGCCTCTCCCTGTAGCCTCTCCCTGTAGTCCCTCCCTATAGCCTCTCCCTGTAGCCTCTCCCTGTAGCCTCTCCCTGTAGCCTCTCCCTGTAGCCCCTCCCTATAGCCTCTCCCTGTAGCCTCTCCCTGTAGTCTCTCCCTGTAGCCCCTCCCTGTAGCCTCTCCCTGTAGCCTCTCCCTGTAGCCTCTCCCTGTAGCCTCTCCCTGTAGCCTCTCCCTGTAGCCCCTCCCTGTAGCCTCTCCCTGTAGCCTCTCCCTGTAGCCTCTCCCTGTAGCCTCTCCCTATAGCCTCTCCCTGTAGCCCCTCCCTGTAGCCTCTCCCTGTAGCCTCTCCCTGTAGCCCCTCCCTGTAGCCTCTCCCTGTAGCCTCTCCCTGTAGCCCCTCCCTATAGCCTCTCCCTGTAGCCTCTCCCTGTAGCCCCTCCCTATAGCCTCTCCCTGTAGCCTCTCCCTGTAGCCTTTCCCTGTAGCCCCTCCTTATAGCCTCTCCCTGTAGCCTCTCCCTGTAGCCTCTCCCTATAGCCTCTCCCTGTAGCCTCTCCCTGTAGCCCCTCCCTATAGCCTCTCCCTATAGCCTCTCCCTGTAGCCTCTCCCTGTAGCCTCTCCCTATAGCCTCTCCCTGTAGCCTCTCCCTGTAGCCTCTCCCTGTAGCCCCTCCCTGTAGCCCCTCCTTATAGCCTCTCCCTGTAGCCTCTCCCTGTAGCCTCTCCCTGTAGCCCCTCCCTGTAGCCTCTCCCTGTAGCCTCTCCCTGTAGCCTCTCCCTGTAGCCCCTCCCTGTAGCCCCTCCTTATAGCCTCTCCCTATAGACAGACTTTCAATCTGTGCCCATTTAATACATTTCAGATTGACATTACCTCTAATTTTCCTCTGCTTGAGTACCGGCACCACTTATAAAAAAAGATCCCAAGGCAAGATCAAAGAGGCGGCAGGTAGCCTAGTGGTTAGAATGTAGAGGCGGCAGGTAGCCTAGTGGTTAGAATGTAGAGGCGGCAGGTAGCCTAGTGGTTAGAATGTAGAGGTGGCAGGTAGCCTAGTGGTTAGAATGTAGAGGCGGCAGGTAGCCTAGTGGTTAGAATGTAGAGGCGGCAGGTAGCCTAGAGGTTAGAATGTAGAGGCGGCAGGTAGCCTAGTGGTTAGAATGTAGAGGCGGCAGGTAGCCAAGTGGTTAGAATGTAGAGGCGGCAGGTAGCCTAGTGGTAAGAATGTAGAGTCGGCAGGTAGCCTAGTGGTAAGAATGTGGAGGCGGCAGGTAGCCTAGTGGTAAGAATGTAGAGGCGGCAGGTAGCCTAGTGGTAAGAATGTAGAGGCGGCAGGTAGCCTAGTGGTAAGAATGTAGAGGCGGCAGGTAGCCTAGTGGTTAGAATGTAGAGGCGGCAGGTAGCCTAGTGGTTAGAATGTGGAGGCGGCAGGTAGCCTAGTGGTTAGAATGTAGAGGCAGCAGGTAGCCTAGTGGTTAGAATGTAGAGGCGGCAGGTAGCCTAGTGGTTAGAATGTAGAGGCGGCAGGTAGCCTAGTGGTTAGAATGTAGAGGCGGCAGGTAGCCTAGTGGTTAGAGCATTGGGCCAGGAACTGAAAGGTTGCTAGATCGAATACCCGAGCTGGCAAGGTAAAACTCTGCCCGTTCTGTCCCTGAACAAGGCAGTTAACTCACTGTTCCACAGTAGGCCATCATTGTAAATAAGAATTTGTTCATAACTGACTTGCCTAGTTAAATAAAATAAGAAAATAATTGTTAGCCAGCGAACATACTTCATTGTTCAGAAATAACTTCAAATATTTTAGGAATATATGTCTACAATGGACATGGATTGATTTAAATAGTTTCAACCAACAACCAACATTCAAGTCTAGGTTCATTAATGAACCAGAAACTATTTTTTTTCTGAATGTTTATCAAAGTTAGCTGGCTAACTCATTGATCCTGCTTTGTAGTATACTGCTCTGGTGTGGTTAAATTAAAGTCAGTACCAGCATCATCACTTTCTTTCATTCAACCTCAAGCTGCTTGACTGTACAGGAGTCTAGTACCTCAAGCTGCTTGACTGTACAGGAGTCTAGTACCTCAAGCTGCTTGACTGTAAAGGAGTCTAGTACCTCAAGCTGCTTGACTGTACAGGAGTCTAGTACCTCAAGCTGCTTGACTGTACAGGAGTCTAGTACCTCAAGCTGCTTGACTGTACAGGAGTCTAGTACCTCAAGCTGCTTGACTGTACAGGAGTCTAGTACCTCAAGCTGCTTGACTGTACAGGAGTCTAGTACCTCAAGCTGCTTTACTGTACAGGAGTCTAGTACCTCAAGCTGCTTGACTGTACAGGAGTCTAGTACCTCAAGCTGCTTGACTGTAAAGGAGTCTAGTACCTCAAGCTGCTTTACTGTACAGGAGTCTAGTACCTCAAGCTGCTTGACTGTACAGGAGTCTAGTACCTCAAGCTGCTTTACTGTACAGGAGTCTAGTACCTCAAGCTGCTTTACTGTACAGAAGTCTAGTACCTCAAGCTGCTTGACTGTACAGGAGTCTAGTACCTCAAGCTGCTTGACTGTACAGGAGTCTAGTACCTCAAGCTGATTTACTGTACAGGAGTCTAGTACCTCAAGCTGCTTTACTGTACAGGAGTCTAGTACCTCAAGCTGCTTTACTGTACAGGAGTCTAGTACCTCAAGCTGCTTGACTGTACAGGAGTCTAGTACCTCAAGCTGCTTGACTGTACAGGAATCTAGTACCTCAAGCTGCTTGACTGTACAGAAGTCTAGTACCTCAAGCTGCTTGACTGTACAGGAGTCTAGTACCTCAAGCTGCTTGACTGTACAGGAATCTAGTACCTCAAGCTGCTTGACTGTACAGGAGTCTAGTACCTCAAGCTGCTTGACTGTAAAGGAGTCTAGTACCTCAAGCTGCTTGACTGTACAGGAGTCTAGTACCTCAAGCTGCTTGACTGTACAGGAGTCTAGTACCTCAAGCTGCTTGACTGTAAAGGAGTCTAGTACCTCAAGCTGCTTGACTGTGCAGGACTCTAGTACCTCAAGCTGCTTGACCTGTACCTCTTTCCACCACTAGAGTGGACTAAGAACACAGCACGAGCCACTGGATATGTGGTAGACCTGATGAGGTAGGGGCTATGTGGTAGGGGTTATGTGGTAAGGGGTTCTGTGGTAGGCCTGATGTGGTAGGGTATATGATATAGGCCTGATGTGGTAGGGGATATGTGGTAGGCCTGATGTGGTAGGGGCTATGTGGTAGGCCTGATGTGGTAGGATATATGTGGTAGGGGCTATGTGGTAGGCCTGATGTGGAAGGCCTGATGTGGTAGGGGAAATGTGGTTGGCCTGATGTGGGAGGGGATATGTGGTAGATCTGATGTGGTAGGGGTTATGTGGTAGGCCTGATATGATAAAGGATATGTGTTAGGCCTTATTTGGTAGGCCTGATGTGGTAGAGATATGTGGTAGGGCTATGTGGTAGGTGTGATGTGGTAGGGGATATGTGGTATGCTTGATGTGGTAGGCCTGATGTGGTAGGGGATATGTGGTATGCTTGATGTGGTAGCCCTGTTGTGGTAGGGGGTATGTGGTAGGCCTGATGTGGTAGGGGGTATGGGGTAGCCTGAAGTGGTATGCCTGATGTTGCAGAGGACATGTGATATGTCTTATGTGGTAGGCCTGATGTGGTAAGGTATATGTGGTATGTCTGATGTGGTAGGGGATGTGTGGAAGGCCTGATGTGGTAGGCCTGATGTGGTAGGGGTTATGTGGAAGGGTTATGTGGTAGGCCGGATGTGTTTTGTACCCTCAAACAAACTACTTTCGGACAAATGAAATAAGAAAACACGTTCGACGATGAATTCTAGCAAGTTTTTACCAGACTTGGATTGAGATGCTTTGGATACCCTTTTACAAACCAGTTCCTTTTTTCGATGTTCTACTGTGTGTTCTACTGTGTGTGTTCTACTGTGTGTTCTACTATGTGTGTTCTACTGTGTGATCTACTGTGTGTGTTCTACTGTGTGTTCTACTGTGTGTTCTACTGTGTGTGTTCTACTGAGTTTTCTACTGTGTGTGTTCTACTGTGTGTGTTCTTCTGTGTGTTCTACTGTGTGTGTTCTACTGTGTGTGGTCTACTGTGTGTGTTCTACTGTGTGTGTTCTACTGTGTGTTCTACTGTGTGTGTTCTACTGTGTGTGTTCTACTGTGTGTGTTCTACTGTGTGTGTTCTACTGTACACTGAGCTTGATTTGGTGTCTTTCTGAAGGTCGGAGGTTCTTACCTCCTCGGTACATCGGGGTCCTCTGAGGAGGGCCCATTTTGGCGTTGGACAGCAGGGCCTGTGGTGGGGAACAGAAACAGGGGAATATTTCTAGCTTGGTGTGAAAGGACCTACAGTTGAAGTCGGAAGTTTACATACACCTGAGCCAAATACATTTAAACTCAGTTTTCCAAAATTCCTGACATTTCATCGTAGAAACAAATTCCCTGTCTTAGGTCAGTTAGGATCACCACTTTATTTTAAGAATGTGAAAAATCAGAATAATAGTAGAGAGAATGATTTATTTCAGCTTTTATTTCTTTCATCACATTCCCAGTGGGTCAGAAGTATACATACACTCAATTAGTATTTAGTAGCATTGCTTTTAAATTGTTTAAATTTTGTTCAAACATTTTAGATAGCCTTCCACAACCTTCCCACAATAAGTTGGGTGAATTTTGGCCCATTCCTCCTGACAGAGCTGGAGTAACTGAGTCAGGTTTGTAGGCCTCCTTGCTCGCACAAGCTTTTTCAGTTCTGCCCACAAATGTTCTATAGGATTGAAGGCTTTGTGATGGCCACTCTAATACCTTGACTTTGTTATCCTTAAGCCATTTTGCCACAACTTTGGAAGTATGCTTGAAGACCCATTTGTGACCAAGCTTTAACTTCCTGACTGTTGTCTTGAGATGTTGCTTCAATATATCCACATAATTTTCCTGCCTCATGTTGCCATCTATTTTGTGAAGTGCACCAGTCCCTCCTGCAGCAAAGCACCCCCACAACATGATGCTGCCACGCCCATGCTTCACGGTTGGGATGGTGTCTTCGGCTTGCAAGCGTCCCTCTTTTTCCTCCAAACATAATGGTCATTATGGCCAAACAGCTCTATTTTTGTTTCATCAGCCCTGAGGACATCATTCTCCAAAAAGTACGATCTTTGTCCCCATGTGCAGTTGCACACCATAGTCTGGCTTTTTTATGGCAGTTTTGGAGCAGTGGCCTCTTCCTTGCTGAGCGGCCTTACAGGTTATGTCGATATAGGACTTGTTTTACTGTGGATATAGATACTTTTGTACCTGTTTCCTCCAGCATCTTTACAAGGTCCTTTGCTGTTGTACTGGGATTGATTTGCACTTTTCGCACCAAAGTACGTTCATCTCTAGGAGACAGAACGCTTCTCCTTCCTGAGCGGTATGATGGCTGCGTGGTCCCATGGTGTTTATACTTGCGTACTATTGTTTGTACAGATGAACGTGGTACCTTCAGGTGTTAATCATAAGTGAAATAATCTGTCTATAAACAATTGTTGGAAAAATGACTTGTGTCATGCACAAAGTAGATGTCCTAACCGACTTGCCAAAATGATAGTTTGTTAACAAGAAATTTGTGGAGTGGTTGAAAAACGAGTTTTAATGACTCCAACCTAAGTGTATGTAAACTAGTTTTAATGACTCCAACCTAAGTGTACGTAAACTTCCCACTTTGTTTTACATGCCACACCCTCCCCTGTAGTAGTAGAGGTACATTCAACAGGATAAATATGACTGAGGTTACATACAGTATAACAATACTAGTGGCCTCTGTAATTATTGGGACAGTGACATTTTTTCTTATTTTTACTCCAAAAGTTTGGATTTTAAATCAAATAATGACTATGAGGTTCAAGTATTTTCATCCATATCGGGTGAACTATTCAGAAATGACAAAAAAAAAATGTAGATAGTCTCCCGATTTTAGGGGGTCAAAAGTATTGGGACAAATTCACTTATACAGTATGTGTATTAAAGTAGTAAAAAGATTAGTATCCATATTTATAGAACGCAACAACTACATTTTAAGCTTGTGACTACACATTTGTTGGATGAATTTGCTGTTGTTACATTATTGTAGAAGTGTTTAGAAACATATTCTATTCTTATTTACTATAAAAGTGACACAATACATTATTTACCATTCATTTCTATTGAGCACAAAATAATCTGAAAAAAAACCCTAAAACAAACAGCAAATGCTTCCAACAAATTGGTAGTCACAAGCTTGATGTTGTCATTGTGTACTAGTGAGATACTGTGTTTTTTCCTACAGCATGCTTGATGCAAACCACAGGCATTTCCACAGGAAACCTCAACAAAACAGGCCCAGCAGGACGGTAGACCAGAATAGACCTGACCTGCCCTCCCCTCCTTCCCACATCTGTGTACAGCTCATACAGTGTTCCATTCAACACAACATATGCATGAACCCAGCCAATCCTTGATCGCCAATCCCAAACCAGATTCAAGGGCAAACATGATTGGATGGAATGTAATATTCTTAATTTCCATTGGATCAACGTCTAACTTCACCAGTCTTTGTCAAGAGACCCAACACCAGGATCAATAAATTAACTACATATATGCAAGAAACCCCCAACCCAGCATAGAGACAATCGCCCAATGCAGAAACCCCCAACCCAGCATAGAGACAATCGCCCGATGCAGAAACCCCCAACCCAGCATAGAGACAATCGCCCGATGCAGAAACCCCCAACCCAGCATAGAGACAATCGCCCGATGCAGAAACCCCCAACCCAGCATAGAGACAATCGCCCAATGCAGAAACCCCCAACCCAGCACAGAGACAATCGCCCAGCGCAGAAACCCCCAACCCAGCATAGAGACAATCGCCCAGCGCAGAAACCCCCAACCCAGCATAGAGACAATCGCCCGATGCAGAAACCCCCAACCCAGCATAGAGACAATCGCCCAGTGCAGAAACCCCCAACCCAGCATAGAGACAATCGCCCGATGCAGAAACCCCCAACCCAGCATAGAGACAATCGCCCAGTGGAGAAACCCCCAACCCAGCACAGAGACAATCGCCCAGCGCAGAAACCCCCAACCCAGCATAGAGACAATCGCCCAGCGCAGAAACCCCCAACCCAGCATAGAGACGATCGCCCGATGCAGAAACCCCCAACCCAGCACAGAGACAATCGCCCGATGCAGAAACCCCCAACCCAGCATAGAGACAATCGCCCAGCGCAGAAACCCCCAACCCAGCATAGAGACAATCGCCCAGCGCAGAAACCCCCAACCCAGCATAGAGACAATCGCCCAGCGCAGAAACCCCCAACCCAGCACAGAGACAATCGCCCAGCGCAGAAACCCCCAACCCAGCATAGAGACAATCGCCCAGTGGAGAAACCCCCAACCCAGCATAGAGACAATCGCCCCGATGCAGAAACCCCCAACCCAGCATAGAGACAATCGCCCAGTGCAGAAACCCCCAACCCAGCATAGAGACAATCGCCCGATGCAGAAACCCCCAACCCAGCATAGAGACAATCGCCCAGCGCAGAAACCCCCAACCCAGCACAGAGACTGTCATTATGACTTCGTGGTGAGGTATACTAGATGTTTTGGAACATCTTTTTTTTTACTGACCGCATAACAACCCATATATGAGGTCTTTACTTGATGTCTTTATGACGTACCTTGAACGTCATTGGGGTGCTGCATTCCCACTGGGGTGACTGTGTATAGAGGTGTGTGTGTGAAGGGGTGACTGTGAATAGATGTGTGTGTGTGTGAAGGGGTGACTGCATAGAGGTGTGTGTGTGTGTGAAGGGGTGACTGTGCATAGAGGTGTGTGTGTGTGTGAAGGGGTGACTGTGCATAGAGGTGTGTGTGTGTGTGTGTGTGTGTGTGTGTGTGTGTGTGTGTGTGTGTGTGTGTGTGTGTGTGTGTGTGTGTGTGTGAAGGGGTGACTGTGTATAGGTGTAACGGCTTTCTTCTGTTGAAGGAGGAGCGGACCAAAATGCAGCGTGGTATTTTTTTAGACATGTTTCATGAAGAACGAAAAAACACGAACAATACAAAAACAACAGACGGAAACGTGAAAAAACTATACAGCCTGTCTGGTGAAACTAAACACAGGGACAGGAACAATCACCCACGACACACTCAAAGAATATGGCTGCCTAAATATGGTTCCCAATCAGAGACAACGATAAACACCTGACTCTGATTGAGAACCGCCTCAGGCAGCCATAGACTAATCTATACACCCCACAAAACCCCAAGACGAAACACACCACAATAACCCATGTCACACCCTGTCCTGCCTGACCAAATAAATAAAAATAAAAATAATATATTTCAACCAGGGCGTGACAATAGGTGTGTGTGTGTGTGAAGGGGTGACTGTGTATAGGGGTGTGTGTGTGTGAAGGGGTGACTGTGCATAGAGGTGTGTGTGTGTGAAGGGGTGACTGTGTATAGAGGTGTGTGTGTGTGAAGGGGTGACTGTGCATAGAGGTGTGTCTGTGTGAAGGGGTGACTGTGTATAGGGGTGTGTGTGTGTGAAGGGGTGACTGTGCATAGAGGTGTGTGTGTGTGAAGGGGTGACTGTGTATAGGGGTGTGTGTGTGTGAAGGGGTGACTGTGCATAGAGGTGTGTGTGTGTGTGAAGGGGTGACTGTGTATAGAGGTGTGTGTGTGAAGGGGTGACTGTGCATAGAGGTGTGTGTGTGTGTGTGTGTGTGAAGGGGTGACTGTGTATAGAGGTGTGTGTGTGTGAAGGGGTGACTGTGTATAGAGGTGTGTGTGTGTGTGTGTGAAGGGGTGACTGTGCATAGAAGTGTGTGTGTGTGAAGGCGTGACTGTGCATAGAGGTGTGTGTGTGTGAAGGGGTGACTGTGCATAGAGGTGTGTGTGTGTGAAGGGGTGACTGTGCATAGAGGTGTGTGTGTGTGAAGGGGTGACTGTGCATAGAGGTGTGTGCGTGTGAAGGGGTGACTGTGCATAGAGGTGTGTGTGTGTGAAGGGGTGACTGTGTATAGAGGTGTGTGTGTGAAGTGGTGACTGTGTATAGAGGTGTGTGTGTGTGTGTGTGAAGGGGTGACTGTGCATAGAAGTGTGTGTGTGAAGGGGTGACTGTGCATAGAGGTGTGTGTGTGTGTGAAGGGGTGACTGTGCATAGAGGTGTGTGTGTGTGTGTGTGTGAAGGGGTGACTGTGTGTGTGTGTGTGTGTGAAGGGGTGACTGTGCATAGAGGTGTGTGTGTGTGAAGGGGTGACTGTGCATAGAGGTGTGTGTGTGTGTGTGTGAAGGGGTGACTGTGCATAGAGGTGTGTGTGTGTGTGAAGGGGTGACTGTGTATAGAGGTGTGTGTGTGTGTGAAGGGGTGACTGTGCATAGAAGTGTGTTTTGTGTGAAGGGGTGACTGTGCATAGAGGTGTGTGTGTGTGTGTGTGAAGGGGTGACTGTGCATAGAGGTGTGTGTGTGTGAAGGGGTGACTGTGCATAGAGGTGTGTGTGTGTGAAGGGGTGACTGTGTATAGAGGTGTGTGTGTGTGTGTGTGTGTGAAGGGGTGACTGTGCATAGAGGTGTGTGTGTGTGAAGGGGTGACTGTGAGACATACTCTACTTCCTCTGCTAACTGAGGAGGAGAGCCTATTCTGAGAGAGGCCTATTATAAAAGGGGAGATCACTTACTGCATATCAGGAATACCAACCAATAAACCCTTGACGCCCCTTTGCAACAGTAGATTGCCGTTGGGTGTCATTTCCGCTGGGTGTGTTTGGCATGAGGGACACGTGGAACATCTTTATATGGATACTGCTTACCCAGTGAGCACAAGACAACATTTTCAATTTATTTAACTTGGCAAGTCAGTTAAGAACAAACACTTATTTTTAATGACGGCCTGGGAACAGTGGGTTAACTGCCTTGTTCAAGACGCAGAATGACAGATTTGTACCTTGGGGATTTGAACTTGCAACCTTTCGCATACTAGTCCAATGCTCTAACCACTAGGCTACCTGCCACCCCAAGTATTTTCAATGTCTTTTGCTCATAGGGTAACTGGAGTTCTGCCTCTGAAACAGAGAGGATTCCTCTGTCCTACCATATCCAACCATCTGAAGTGCCTAATTTTGTTTTTGTTTTCGGCTTTTGGGTTGACATTACTGACATCATAATGAATTCACCTCATTCTCAGTGAGCAACTAAGGCGAGGATGTTGGCTGAGTTGTTTTGGAATAAAATACTGCGGTTTTGGAATAAAGTGCTGTAAACGCTTTCTAAAACATGATTCATTCCCAACCGCAAACCGTTTCATGTTTCATCTCCCACAGTCATCATCTCGTGAAAGGGGAATATTTGAATATCCCATCATCAAACAGAGCCAACCATCCCCACCACATTTCTGCCCCCTGTTTTTGAGCACAGTATATGAATATAAATCATGTCCTACTACTGCAATGTATGTACCAGTGCTTTATCAATACACAGCCTAGCAGGAGTTATTTAGTTTGTTATTTAGTGTGTGTGTGTGTGACATTTTGTGTGTATGTGTGTGTGTAATTGTGTGTGTGTGATTGTGAGTTTGTGTGTGTGTGTGTGTGTTTTGTCTCCTCTCCTTTGTTCTCTCAGCCTGCAGCTCTCTGATAGAAGATGACTTGGGATGCCTTGTTTTCATTCTTTTTGACACTCCTCTAAACTCCCCTTCTTAGCAGCTGATGGTTATCTGCACAGCTCCTCTAAACTTCCCTTCTTAGCAGCTGATGGTTATCTGCACAGCTCCTCTAAACTCCCCCTTAGCAGCTAAACTCCCCTTCTTAGCAGCTGATGGTTATCTGCACAGCTCCTCTAAACTCCCCTTCTTAGCAGCTGATGGTTATCTGCACAGCTCCCCTTCTCTAAACTCCCCTTCTTAGCAGCTGATGGTTATCTGCACAGCTCCTCTAAACTCCCCTTCTTAGCAGCTGATGGTTATCTGCACAGCTCCTCTAAACTCCCCTTCTTAGCAGCTGATGGTTATCTGCACAGCTCCTCTAAACTCCCCTTCTTAGCAGCTGATGGTTATCTGCACAGCTCCCCTTCTTAAACTCCCCTTCTTAGCAGCTGATGGTTATCTGCACAGCTCCTCTAAACTCCCCTTCTTAGCAGCTCATGGTTATCTGCACAGCTCCTCTAAACTCCCCTTCTTAGCAGCTGATGGTTATCTGCACAGCTCCTCTAAACTCCCCTTCTTAGCAGCTGATGGTTATCTGCACAGCTCCTCTAAACTCCCCTTCTTAGCAGCTGATGGTTATCTGCACAGCTCCTCTAAACTCCCCTTCTTAGCAGCTGATGGTTATCTGCACAGCTCCTCTAAACTTCCCTTCTTAGCAGCTGATGGTTATCTGCACGGCTCCTCTAAACTTCCCTTCTTAGCAGCTCATGGTTATCTGCACAGCTCCTCTAAACTCCCCTTCTTAGCAGCTGATGGTTATCTTAGCAGCTCATGGTTATCTGCACAGCTCCTCTAAACTCCCTTCTTAGCAGCTCCTCTAAACTCCCCTTCTTAGCAGCTGATGGTTATCTGCACGGCTATGCAATTCATTTGAGCACATATCCAGATGAGGCGTCAAGATGAATACTAATAGTGGAGCACAGAGCTGCAGCTAATGCATAACAACAGCCAAAATACTCACCAGAATCAGTTGGTGTCCATTTATGATGGTTTCTATGAGCCAATTAGTCCAACTTGATCTTGATTTTTTTAATCTTTTCAGAACATGTATAATATATGCCATTTCCCATCAAATGAAACCCCTGCAAAGCTAATATACAAGATGATGCTTTCTTTTGGGAGACATACCATACCTCGAGATCCAGACACAATAAAGTAACTAAACGTTAGATTGCTGGTTGGATGTTGGGCTGGTAAAGTAACTAAATGTTAGATTGGTGGTTGGTGTTGGGCTGGTAAAGTAACTAAACGTTAGATTGCTGGTTGGATGTTGGGCTGGTAAAGTAACTAAACGTTAGATTGGTGGTTGGTGTTGGGCTGGTAAAGTAACTAAACGTTAGGTTGGTGGTTGGTGTTGGGCTGGTAAAGTAACTAAACGCTAGATTGGTGGTTGGTGTTGGGCTGGTAAAGTAACTAAACGCTAGATTGGTGGTTGGTGTTGGGCTGGTAAAGTTACTAAACGTTAGGTAGGGTCTAGGTTGGTGTTGGGCTGGTAAAGTAACTAAACGCTAGGTAGGGTCTAGGTTGGTATTGGCCTGGTCAAGTATTTCCTAATATTTTAAAGCAACTATTAAAATACACACAACGTGGGCCACTCTAGTCAATACCACTTGCCAACTGCAGCCTCACAGCCTAGTTGACTGCACAATTAAAAGCTTTTATTTTAGTGACACAAGAGCTAACACAATTAACACTATCAAGGGTTATTATCAACACAACACATCTACAGATGTTAACAGGAAGGTTGTGTACGTGTCAAATGAGTTTGGGTTAGTGCATGATGAAGCACAGAGGCCTGACATAAGGGGGTCCTGGCTGTTGCCATGGTGAGGTGAGAGACGTAGTGCCCCAGGGGAGTGCTTGGGCTTCATCAGGCCTGTGCACAGAAGCCCTCAAGGAACAAAACAAGGCCTACTTTCTCTCTCTCACTCTCTAACTCAGATGGTGATTACCTAATTGCCTAATTGGGAATTCTTGAGCTAAATATGATGCTATTAAAGAGTATTTCAAACCTCAGGAGCCACAGCTTAACACCCCGTGGGGCTGTGGCTACCAAAATATGAAATATAAAAGCTACTTTGACCCATTAGGGCCCCTTAAGTCCACATTTGTGTTGAATGGAAAACATTAATTGGCAGTCAACAGAAACGCATACAGCTTAAGCTTAAACATCAACATAGGGATTTCCAGAACATCACTTCCCTATTTTAGCCTTACAATGAAAGAGGTGAGAGAGGTGTTGCCAAATACCAACAGCCTCACATTGTCTGCCACAGCATCATGCAGTAAATAGCCCTGATCCAGCCCCTCCCTCTATCACCTACCCTGCATCAACTGTCATCACGGGAACAGTACTTACTGAGGGTGATCTTCGCAGAAGTGCACCGTCTGACAGTGGCTGGTGACATCTCTGGAGTAAGACTCATCGTGAGACCCTCTCTGCAATTCTTACAGTGTCTTTAGCAAGCTATTACTGTGTGGTACTAACTATGGCTTCTCGTCAGGCAGCTGTCCAGGCTACTGGAATAGCATTAGCCACGAACCGGGTGATCCAAGATAGGGCCCCAGTAGCAGGTATAAAGCAGCGACTGCATTCCCTGGACAGAAGGAGCGCACCTTAGGTTTGCGTGTGGAGCCCCATAGCTCAGCTCACCTCCAACATGGCCCCCTCTTGTTCCCCAAAAGGTTTACCAAAAAAAGGAGAGTGCCATGTGAGATTTGGCGTTCTAAGACAGTTTGGCTCCATGGGTATTTTAGCCAGGCTGTGCACCAATAGGAAGGCTAGGGGACGGAATGGGGCCGCCACCGGACTCCCCATCCCAACAGCTTATAAGTAGCAGCAACGTGTAACAGGAGAGGCCCATGTGCTATTTCTTAAGAGTAAAGCTTCGTATACAGTCTAGTTATGTCGCCATAAACTAGACTGCACCATCCATCTCATCTAACCACAGGTCTTTACATTGATGTGTGCAAGTGTCTGTCCTGGCGGTGTAATGTTAATGGTTGTCAGGGTTAACTGTAATGGTTGTTTTCGATCGTGTCACTTTCAGGCATACAGTATTATCACAAGTGTCTGCAATCGGCCATCATATATTGCCAGGTCACGTATCCAAGTGTGGCACCCTAGGCTCTAGCCTGGGTTGTGTTCAGTAGATAGTTAACAAATAAATAAGTGAAATAGGTAGGCTATATTTGAACTATTAAGAAATGCTTTTTTACATTTTCCGTTTCATAACAATTTTAAATGTTTTGTTACAATGTGCCCTACTGAACACAAATTTAAACAGAGTTTATGGCAGGGTTCTATGGTTCTATGGGTTCTATGGTTTGCTTTCCATTCCCACACACACTGCTGAAAGCTTTCACCCAGAGCCATAGAGATACAGTATGTCTGGCCTTGTTTTCGCTCTAGAGCTTGATGTCCAGCAGAGGGAGGTAGAACTCAGTGGAGATCGACCCAGCAACCAGACTGACTGGCACCTGCAGCCCCAATGTCATTGGCTGGACCAAGTGTAAACTGAACAGGTTGAGAGCGTTTCTGAAAATAGATTATTCTTGTTACAACCTAAACATGTTCAACCTAATATTATGTTAATCCAACAATCCTTAAATTATAGGGGAGCTATACAGGCTTGAAATTACTGTATAAAAAGATTTGCACTTCGACCGATAATTAGTCGCTAACGTGCCAGGATTAACTGTTAATTAGTACACATCAGTTTTAGCTACAGTCCATCTAAAGCTGACTGTGACATAAACAGACAAGTGGACGAACGAACGGGTGGACAGACAGGCAGACAGATGGACAGAATGATTACTTCCACACGGGAAAGGGTCCCACCTCCATCTTGGGAGCTGAGCGTGTTGAGGGCGAACATCATGGCGGTGGAGAAGGTGGTGGCCTCCTCTTTGCTGGCGAAGTTGAGGCCGTAAACCTGCCTGGCATCGCGCCACTGGTGAAAGGTGGGCGTGGCCTGGTTATACTTCAGCCCCTTCACTATGGAGTAGTTGATCACCACCTGAGAGACAGACAGCCAATTACTCATTCATTTATTATTCACCAATTAATATGGTCAGCTTAGTTCAATGTACCGTAACTATAGAGATAAATATGTCTTACATAACTATAGAGATAACTAGTAACGAATGTGTGTGGTGGAGATGATCTCTATAACTAAGACAGTGTGGTGGAGATGATCTCTATAACTAAAGACAGTGTGGTGGAGATGATCTCTATAACTAAAGACAGTGTGGTGGAGATGATCTCTATAACTAAGACAGTGTGGTGGAGATGATCTCTATAACTAAAGACAGTGAGGTGGAGATGATCTCTATAACTAAAGACAGTGTGGTGGAGATGATCTCTATAACTAAAGACAGTGTGGTGGAGATGATCTCTATAACTAAAGACAGTGTGGTGGAGATGATCTCTATAACTAAAGACAGTGTGGTGGAGATGATCTCTATAACTAAAGACAGTGTGGTGGAGATGATCTCTATAACTAAAGACAGTGTGGTGGAGATGATCTCTATAACTAAAGACAGTGAGGTGGAGATGATCTCTATAACTAAAGACAGTGTGGTGGAGATGATCTCTATAACTAAAGACAGTGTGGTGGAGATGATCTCTATAACTAAAGACAGTGTGGTGGAGATGATCTCTATAACTAAAGACAGTGTGGTGGAGATGATCTCTATAACTAAAGACAGTGTGGTGGAGATGATCTCTATAACTAAAGACAGTGTGGTGGAGATGATCTCTATAACTAAAGACAGTGTGGTGGAGGTCTGTAAAGGCTTGCAGTGTGAAAAGTCTTCCAACAGATCTACATCAAGATTTGTAGGTCCATTGAAATGACTAACATTACTAGAACAGACAAATTCCCCCAGACAATGGCAATTGGTGTGTGTGTGTGTGTTTGTGTGTGCGGGTGTGTGCGTATGTGTACCTCTACCTGTTGGTCCTGTAGCTTGACCCCGACCACGCGGAAGGTGTTGTTGGCCGTGTTGTGGTAGATGTTGATGCGGCTGAAGCCCTGCTGGCCCGGCTTGATTGGAACCCACTTCTTACTGGTGTCGTCGTACACCATGACTGAGGCGCGGGCTTGGCAGATACTCTGTTCACTGTGGAGGAGGACACAGGGGTTAGAGGTCACCATGACTGAGGCGCGGGCTTGGCAGATACTCTGTTCACTGTGGAGGAGGACACAGGGGTTAGAGGTCAACAATAAGGACATAGGGTGAATCTCAAACATATTTCCTCGATTTCTTGCATTCTCTCCTCCCCTTCTTCTCAAAACGGATTGGAGGAGAATGTCCAATGGGTTTTGAGAAGGAGGTGAGGAGAGAGGATGCAAGGAATCGAGGAAATATGTTTGAGATTCACCCTATGTCCTTATTGTTGACCTCTAACCCCTGTGTCTCCTACTACTGGTGGATGCGGTGCTGTGTAGTACCGTACTGTTAGCAAGCCTGTTCAGTAGTAGAACTCTCAAAGGAACCACGCCTATCTAATGGTACCGTTTGAAATTTGACAGTATGTCCCTAAAAAGAGGGAGGGGCAGCCATTTAAAACCCTATAAACAAGCACACTAACCCCAACCCCTCCGGAAAAAAATCTCTCTCTGTGTTGTGCTTTGCTGTGGCGTCGTGGTACCATAATTGCATATTTCAGAATGTTCGGCGACATGGGCAGGAAACATGTGTGTCGCTGATCTATGATAATAACACGGTGAGAGAAAACAGAAGCGTCTAATTAACTATCTGTTCGCCAGATGTGAGTTATTTATCTGTCAAACCAGATAAATTGAGAATGTGCATCCACATCATGGTTTTGGCCTAGGCACAGACTGGCTTGATTCCAAACTCTCCATTCCTATCGACAACAAGAATTAAACTATTGAATTATGTGGTGAACAAGTACAGCCATAGTACATCTACAGTATAGCACATTTCAAAGCACTAATGCCAACTCCTCATAAGTGGAGAAACTTCCATATGCTTCACCTTTACAATACATGTAGGCGGTGACTTCTTTCAATTGATATAAAGAAAAATCCACAACGACAAAATATTTTTTTAGTACATGGACGATGGGGTAATATATAAAAGGGTATGAATAACAATATGGTATGATTCTTTTTTTGGGACCTTTATTTAATTAGACAGGTCAGTTAAAAAACAAATCCTTATTTTCAATGACGGCCTAGGGACAGTGGGTTAACTGCCCTGTTCAGGGGCAGAACAACAGATTTGTACCTTGTCAGCTCAGGGATTACGAGTCCAATGCTCTAACCACTAGGCTACGCTGCTTACCCCTGATATGGTGTGATATTGTGTGAAATGGTGTGATATGGTATAATATAGTGTAACATGGTGTAATATAGTATAACATGGTGTAATATAGTGTAACATGGTGTAATATAGTATAACATGGTGTAATATAGTGTAACATGGTGTAATATAGTATAACATGGTGTAATATAGTATGATATGGTGTAATATAGTATAATATGGTGTAATATAGTATAATATGGTGTAATATATTATAACATGGTGTAATATAGTATAACATGGTATAATATAGTATAATATGGTGTAATATAGTATAACATGGTGTAATATAGTATAACATGGTGTAATATAGTATAACATGGTGTAATATAGTATAATATAGTATAATATGGTGTGATATAGTATAACATGGTGTAATATAGTATAACATGGTGTAATATAGTATAACATGGTGTAATATAGTATAATATAGTATAATATGGTGTAATATAGTATAACATGGTGTAATATAGTATAACATGGTGTAATATAGTATAATATAGTATAACATGGTGTAATATAGTATAACATGGTGTAATATAGTATAACATGGTGTAATATAGTATAATATAGTATAATATGGTGTAATATAGTATAACATGGTGTAATATAGTATAACATGGTGTAATATAGTATAATATAGTATAATATGGTGTAATATAGTATAACATGGTGTAATATAGTATAATATAGTATAATATGGTGTAATATAGTATAATATGGTGTAATATAGTATAACATGGTGTAATATAGTATAACATGGTGTAATATAGTATAACATGGTGTAATATAGTATAACATGGTATAATATAGTATAATATAGTATAATATGGTGTAACGTGGTGTAATATAGTATAACATGGTGTAATATAGTATAACATGGTGTAATATAGTATAACATGGTATAATATAGTATAATATGGTGTAACGTGGTGTAATATAGTATAATATAGTATAACATGGTGTAATATAGTATAATATAGTATAACATGGTGTAATATAGTATAACATGGTGTAATATAGTATAATATGGTGTAATATAGTATAATATGGTGTAATATAGTATAACATGGTGTAATATAGTATAACATGGTGTAATATAGTATAATATAGTATAATATGGTGTAATATAGTATAACATGGTGTAATATAGTATAACATGGTATAATATAGTATAATATGGTGTAACGTGGTGTAATATTCCTGACAGCATGACAGGCTATAGATGCTTCACTCATAGAGGTCTAAGAGGTGAGAGTGACTTACGCCCTCAGGGGACTGTGAAGTGACGAAAAGTTTCTTAACGTTCACCGTGAATACCACGGGGACAGCTCTGCTCTAATGGCTTTAAATACTCAGCTACTCAACATTCTCAGTCTTTATTGTCAAATTAGCACTGTGCATTCACAGCTGTCATTTCTAGACAGCAATTCTTAAAGGAAATATTTTACAAAGTGGGTGCCTCACCATGGAAAGCAAAGTAAGTATATTTCTGGAAGTCTTTCCAATATCCCCCCAAAAAGCCATATTAATATCCCAAACTAAATAAAAGATTCCACCACAGAGACAGGTTGTCTTGTCTCCAAGGCCCCTAGGGCCTCGCCAGCATTCAAATGCCAGCATGTGACCTTCCTCTTCGATCTGCTTCCTTCCTCCTTACGAGACAGAGAAAATGGAGGCTGACACTTCAGCCATGTCTCAGCACAGCACCGTGTATGGTTGAGGCTGTATTAGTGCAGAACGTCCTCTATCAACATATGGTGTACCAGTAGATGTGCAATGCTACAATAATATTAGAGGGTGAGGCTTTGAAAGCATGTCGGGACCCAAAGCTGTCCCTCCTCGATTACTACCCTACTGTAAGCCTCACAAGCCTGGCACTGACTGACACATTCTCAAGACTCCTCAGTATCCATCACACAAACATCACAGAACCAGCCAACATCACTATCCTTGCAAGTCCTTTTCAAATTCAATTGAAGTGCGGTCTGGTATGTTTTAGAGTAAATCTGTAAGCCCAAATCAATCAATTACAGACACACAAAAAATATCCAATCATTGTACAGTAAGCCCTTGAGGAGACACTGAACATGCAGTTGGATATAGCAAGTTTGGTTTAGGCCTACCCTTTACATCACAGCTCAGCCAGTTAGGAAGAAGAGGACAGTGTGTGTTGTGCTTCATTTGAGGCTTTGAGTGAGGAGTAGTTTGACACAGTAGGTGAAATAGTATCTCAGCAGAAGGAATGAAAGGCTAACAGCTAACGGCCAACAGCTAAACGCTAACAGTTAAAGGCTATCAGCTAAAAGCCAAAGGCTATTGGCTAACAGTTAAAGGCTATCAGCTAAAAGCTAAAGGCTATCGGCTAACAGTTAAAGGCTATCAGCTAAAAGCTAAAGGCTATTGGCTAACAGTTAAAGGCTATCAGCTAAAAGCTAAAGGCTATCGGCTAACAGTTAAAGGCTATCAGCTAAAGGCTAAAGGTTAAAGGCTAACGGCTAAAGGCTAACAGCAATACATGAAGCAGAAGGTGTGAGTGCATCTTAATCTACCACATTACAAATAGGGAAGTCAATACCTCAATCGATATGGAATCAATAAAAGCCATTCAAATGAAACCACAATAAGCCAAACCTGACAGAAAACCTAGCTCTGGTATCTTACTTTAGACTAAACTGTAGGCACAGTTCACCAGTGTGCTCCTCAGTCAAGTAGTACTTAGCAATGAAGGATATTCCGACTTCTATTGAGGGATTTTCTTTCTTTTTGAACATTTACGTCATTTAACCACACAACAGGCACTTCTACACAGCACAAAGACCACCCCATGTCCCTGAGATGATACTCAGTTCCTTAGTGTCTGACAGATCCACTTACAAAAACAAACTATTTCTGGAGGCATTTTAGGGTCGATGGTTAACATGCCTTCTCTGTGCGGCATTGGGTTTCATTCAAATGCTTCGCAATCGCTGGGGACGGAAAAATAACTTGGGAGGAAAGGGCGGCGTGACAAACACAACTAAGCTAAAACTGGTGACAGAACAGCAAGTCAGGGTGACAGAGTGGGAAATGTCTTGACCTACATGACACAATGCGAAGGGTGAAATCATGCAGATTGGAAATCATGCACTGCCCCAATGAGTGATGGTACGAGCATGTGAACTGCAATACATACAAAAGGCCTACTCATACAACTGCAGCACATCTTTAAAACGTTCTACACTGAGTATAAAAAAAACATTAGGAACACCTGCTCTTTCCATGACATAGACTGACCAGGTGAATCCAGGTGAAAGCTATTATCCCTTGTTGATGTCCCCTGTAAAATCCACTTCAAATCAATGTAGATGAAGGGGAGGAGACAGGTTAAAGAAGGATTGTTAAGCCTTGAGACACTTAAGATGTGGATTGTGTATGTGTTGCCATTCAGAGGGCGGGTAAGACAAAATATTGAAGTGCTTTTGTAGGGGGTATGGTAGTGGGTGCCAGGTCTGTCAAGAACTGCAATGCTGCTGGGTTTTTCATGCTCAACAGTTTCCTGTGTGTATCAAGAACGGTCCACCACCCAAAGGACATCCAGCCAACTTGACTCAACTGTGGGAAGCACTGGAATCAACATGGGCCAGTATCCCTGTGGAACGCTTTTGATACCTTGTAGAGTCAACATGGGCCAGTATCCCTGTGGGTGCCAGGTATCCCTGTCAACACCTTGTAGAGTCAACATGGGCAATGCTGCTGGGTTTTTCACCTTGTAGAGTCAACATGGGCCAGTATTCCTGTGCCTTTGATACCTTGTCAAGTCAACATGGGCCAGTATCCACCTTTTGATACCTTGTAGAGTCAACATGGGCCAGTATCCCAGCCTTTGATACCTTGTGAGTCAACATGGGCCAGTATCCCTGTGGAACGCTTTTTGATACTTGGAGTCAACATGGGCCAGTATCCCTGTGGAAGCTTTTGATACCTTGTAGAGTCAACATGGGCCAGTATCCGCTTTTGATACCTTGTAGAGTCAACATGGGCCAGTATCCCTGTGGAACGCTTTTGATACCTTGTAGAGTCAACATGGGCCAGTATCCCTGTGGAACGCTTTTGATACCTTGTAGAGTCAACATGGGCCAGTATCCCTGTGGAACGCTTTTGATACCTTGTAGAGTCAACATGGGCCAGTATCCCTGTGGAACGCCTTTGATACCTTGTAGAGTCAACATGGGCCAGTATCCCTGTGGAACGCTTTTGATACCTTGTAGAGTCAACATGGGCCAGTATCCCTGTGGAACGCTTTTGATACCTTGTAGAGTCAACATGGGCCAGTATCCCTGTGGAACGCTTTTGATACCTTGTAGAGTCAACATGGGCCAGTATCCCTGTGGAATACCTTGTAGAGTCAACATGGGCCAGTATCCCTGTGGAACGCCTTTGATACCTTGTAGAGTCAACATGGGCCAGTATCCCTGTGGAACGCTTTTGATACCTTGTAGAGTCAACATGGGCCAGTATCCCTGTGGAACGCCTTTGATACCTTGTAGTCAACATGGGCCAGTATCCCTGTGGAACGCTTTCAACACCTTGTAGAGTCAACATGGGCCAGTATCCCTGTGGAACGCTTTTGATACCTTGTAGAGTCAACATGGGCCAGTATCCCTGTGGAATGCTTTTGATACCTTGTAGAGTCAACATGGGCCAGTATCTTTTGATACCTTGTAGAGTCAACATGGGCCAGCATCCCTGTTTTGATACCTTGTAGAGTCAACATGGGCCAGTATCCCTGTGGAACGCTTTCAACACCTTGTAGAGTCAACATGGGCCAGTATCCCTGTGGAACGCTTTTGATACCTTGTAGAGTCCATACCCAGATGAATTGAGGCTGTTCTGAGGCCAAAGGGGGGGGGGGGGCATCTCAATATTAGGAAGGTGTACCTAATGTTTGGTATACCCAGTGTGTATTGGGTTAGACTACACTGACTTACATTGGTTTGTGGTCAGCTAATGCTAATATAAGCACTTGGTGGTAAACGACAGTCTTTCTGGTTCAAGTAGGTTGCAGCATACTGCACCTTTAAAGAATCAACACAAACCTAAAAAAGGTAGTAATGAATGGATCACCGGTCACTTTAAATAATCCCACTTTAATAATGTTTACATATCTTACATTACTCATCTCATATGTATATACAGTATTTTATACCATCTATTGCATCTTGCCCAACCCGCTCGGCCATCGCTCATCCATATATTTCTATGTACATATTCTTCTTCCATCCTTTTACATTTGTGTGTATTACGTAGTTGTTGTGAAACTGTTAGATTACTTGTTAGGTATTACTGCACTGTCGGAACTAGAAGCACAAACATTTCACTACACTCGCAATAACCTCTGCTAACCATGTGTATGTAGCCAATAACATGTTATTTTATTGAAATTAATTAATATCAGGCCTAACCAATGATACATGGGAGATCTTAGAACCACTGTCCAAACAATCCAAATATTAGGATACAGCATGTAGCTATAGTTAAAGATGGAATCCGTAGTCGGGGGAAACAGCGCTACAGTCTGCCCCAAAGCCCTTCTATTGGTTTTGTTTAGTTGACGTCAAGACAAAATATGCTGCTGTTCTATCCCGCGTGCTATGAAGTCCGACGGGGGGGTGGACAGTTTGGCGTAACTTCTTTCGTTGATGTAATATCGCAAAACGTACGTGGCAATTTGACGGATACCCGCTTGAATTGAGGACATGAGGACGACTGTTCCTCTCCTCGCCAATCACTCTGGGTTTAAACCATGTTGATCTTCCGTATATGGAAGTCGACACCTTACAAAAATGCATAAGTACTTTTTTATGGCGAATAAAATATGAAATATAGATACAAATAGACACTAATTCTGGGTCTTTGTTTCATAGAGGATATAAAATTACCCCTGAATAATTCAATGGCCGTGGACAGGCTATGTGTGTAATATCTCTTTGAGACGTTTGTTTGAATTATTTAGCTTTAAGGAACATCCATTCAATATAACCAGTCAATAACCCAGTAGATAAATAACATTACTCACCCCTGTACGTGTGTGTGAATTATTTCAACCAGTTGTGCTTTTGAAATGACATCTTTAAAACCAGTTTTGCTCACTGGGATTGGACAGAAGTGCTCAAACACATCACCATTTTAATCCGGGATCAGCTTCTGCTTTGGGGATACCTTGAAATTCTCATGACTCATGTCACACACACACGGCTCTCCTTGCATCTGACTGTTTCATTGGACAATCCAAATAATTGCACAGAGCGAGTTAGTTCACAATCCGTTACCAGGCTTAGAAGGATAAAGAAGTAGGAATTGAGACAAATGCCTCCAGTGACACACTGTAAGTGTGTTCTAGCTAGACTACTGCCAGTGGGATTGAGAGGCTGGATGGAGGCTTCTGTTACACTGAGTGCTTAACCATGTAAAAGAAGCCTCATGGGCGAACTAGTAGAAAGTATGCCACCACGTTTCTAGCATTTTAAATTCAGCGTCAATACGTCAATCACTGACATTCACTAAATTAGTCTAGCTAGCTATCTACACTTGGCTGTAGGGTAAGTGCCCAGGGACCCTGACCTCCAGGTCTCCCCAAGCCTATACGTCAATCACTGACATTCACTAAATTGGTCTAGCTAGCTATCTACACTTGGCCGTAGGGTAAGTGCCCAGGGACCTTGACCTCCAGGTCTCCCCAAGCCTATACGTCAATCACTGACATTCACTAAATTAGTCTAGCTAGCTATCTACACTTGGCTGTAGGGTAAGTGCCCAGGGACCTTGACCTCCAGGTCTCCCCAAGCCTATACGTCAATCACTGACATTCACTAAATTAGTCTAGCTAGCATCTACAAGGGTAAGTGCCCAGGGACCCTGACCTCCAGGTCTCCCCAAGCCTATACGTCAATCACTGACATTCACTAAATTAGTCTAGCTAGCTATCTACACTTGGCTGTAGGGTAAGTGCCCAGGGACCTTGACCTCCAGGTCTCCCCAAGCCTATTCGTCAATCACTGACATTCACTAAATTAGTCTAGTCAATCACTGACATTCACTAAATTAGACTTGGCTGTAGGGTAAGTGCCCAGGGACCTTGACCTCCAGGTCTCCCCAAGCCTATACGTCAATCACTGACATTCACTAAATTAGTCTAGCTAGCTATCTACACTTGGCTAGGGTAAGTGCCCAGGACCTTGACCTCCAGGTCTCCCCAAGCCTATACGTCAATCACTGACATTCACTAAATTAGTCTAGCTAGCTATCTACACTTGGCCGTAGGGTAAGTGCCCAGGGACCTTGACCTCCAGGTCTCCCCAAGCCTATACGTCAATCACTGACATTCACTAAATTAGTCTAGCTAGCTATCTACACTTGGCCGTAGGGTAAGTGCCCAGGGACCTTGACCTCCAGGTCTCCCCAAGCCTATACGTCAATCACTGACATTCACTAAATTAGTCTAGCTAGCTATCTACACTTGGCTGGGGGTAAGTTTTTGACCTCCAGGTCTCCCCAAGCCTATACAATCACTGACATTCACTCTAGCTAGCTATCTACACCCAAGTCAATCAATCACTGACATTCACTAAATTAGTCTATCTAGCTATCTACACTTGGCCGTAGGGTAAGTGCCCAGGGACCCTGACCTCCAGGTCTCACCCATTTGATTTTGTTAGTCACCTACTGATATATTAATCTGGCATAAGTCATGGCAAAATGTGTAGGATTGCAGAAAAATTGCTGTAAAAAAAAAAAAAAAAGCTAATTTATTTGTTAACCATTTGTTAATAAAATTACTCTTTCTGCTAACAGATCCCTCTGTACGTATTAAATTATAGTTTTAAATCCCAGGGGCAGAGTTAATGTTTAGCGGTTAATATTATATCTAATAGGCTATGTGTTTGTAGATAGACTGAGGTGAATGAAGCTACAGAAACCAATGTGATAATGTCTGGGGTCATTTTTTGCTTGTTTTTTGCTGTTCTCCAAAAAGCATTTTAGAGTTTTGAGATTGTGTAGAAATACAGTAAGAAAGCTTGAACTTTCTAAACATTTGCTGGGGGATTTTATGTTTTTAATTGCAAAATGTTTAGCTATGATGTGCACTAATGGACACACCTGGTTTCCTGACCCTGTCTAGGACTACTAAAATGGGTGTGTTGGTAAATAAACAGTTAGGTTAGGGGCAGCCTTTTTCTAAAAGCAGGCTGTGTAGGCCTGATTTCCCCATCAACACAACTAAATGACATTTTGCCTGGGAAAAGTCAGGGTTTCCATGGGAACCCTGGAGGCAGAGCAGGCGTCAGGCAGTGAGAGGGTGATGCCCAGCTAGCCAGCAGGCAGAGCTTTTGTTGCCGGGCAGGGTAATTGTTGACTGCTGCTGGTTCAGTGGAACGTACCTGAACAGACCGGAATGATAGACCACAACCGAGCATCACACACTGTCTGCTATATCATTGGCAAGGCCTTTCTCTATCACTCCCTGCTTTCTGGCTACCAATGATATGTCTGCTAATTGTAATTTACATTTGAACTGCAAGGCCCAAAATAGAATACGACACCTTGAATGAAAAACATGAAAAACATGTAAGGCAGATGATAAATGTAACGATCCAGGGACACTGTGACCATGTTAGACTTCAAGGTTTAACCATTCAACCTGTCTGTACCCTCCCTGCCTCCTCACTCCTCTCTCATTCAGTCCCTGTCTGTACCCTCCCTGCCTCCTCACTCCTCTCCCATTCAGCCTGTCTGTACCCTCCCTGCCTCCTCACTCCTCTCCCATTCAGTCTGTCTGTACCCTCTCTGGCTCCTCACTCCTCTCCCATTCAGCCTGTCTGTACCCTCCCTGCCTCCTCACTCCTCTCCCATTCAACCTGTCTGTACCCTCCATGCCTCCTCACTCCTCTCCCATTCAGTCTGTCTGTACCCTCTCTGCCTCCTCACTCCTCTCCCATTCAGTCCCTGTCTGTACCCTCCCTGCCTCCTCACTCCTCTCCCATTCAGTCCCTGTCTGTACCCTCTCTGCCTCCTCACTCCTCTCCCATTCAGCCTGTCTGTACCCTCCCTGCCTCCTCACTCCTCTCCCATTCAGTCCCTGTCTGTACCCTCCCTGCCTCCTCACTCCTCTCCCATTCAGCCTGTCTGTACCCTCCCTGCCTCCTCACTTCTCTCCCATTCAGTCCCTGTCTGTACCCTCCCTGCCTCCTCACTCCTTTCGCATTCAGCCTGTCTGTACCCTCCCTGCCTCCTCACTCCTCTCCCATTCAGCCTGTCTGTACCCTCCCTGCCTCCTCACTCCTCTCCATTTCAGCCTGTCTGTACCCTCCCTGCCTCCTCACTCCTCTCCCATTCAGTCCCTGTCTGTACCCTCCCTGCCTCCTCACTCCTCTCCCATTCAGTCCCTGTCTGTACCCTCTCTGCCTCCTCACTCCTCTCCCATTCAGTCCCTGTCTGTACCCTCTCTGCCTCCTCACTCCTCTCCCATTCAGTCCCTGTCTGTACCCTCCCTGCCTCCTCACTCCTCTCCCATTCAGTCCCTGTCTGTACCCTCTCTGCCTCCTCACTCCTCTCCCATTCAGTCCCTGTCTGTACCCTCCCTGCCTCCTCACTCCTCTCCCATTCAGCCTGTCTGTACCCTCCCTGCCTCCTCACTCCTCTCCATTTCAGCCTGTCTGTACCCTCTCTGCCTCCTCACTCCTCTCCCATTCAGCCTGTCTGTACCCTCTCTGCCTCCTCACTCCTCTCCCATTCAGTCCCTGTCTGTACCCTCCCTGCCTCCTCACTCCTCTCCCATTCAGTCCCTGTCTGTACCCTCCCTGCCTCCTCACTCCTCTCCCATTCAGTCCCTGTCTGTACCCTCTCTGCCTCCTCACTCCTCTCCCATTCAGTCCCTGTCTGTACCCTCTCTGCCTCCTCACTCCTCTCCCATTCAGCCTGTCTGTACCCTCTCTGCCTCCTCACTCCTCTCCCATTCAGTCCCTGTCTGTACCCTCTCTGCCTCCTCACTCCTCTCCCATTCAGTCCCTGTCTGTACCCTCTCTGCCTCCTCACTCCTCTCCCATTCAGTCCCTGTCTGTACCCTCTCTGCCTCCTCACTCCTCTCCCATTCAGTCCCTGTCTGTACCCTCTCTGCCTCCTCACTCCTCTCCCATTCAGTCCCTGTCTGTACCCTCTCTGCCTCCTCACTCCTCTCCCATTCAGTCCCTGTCTGTACCCTCTCTGCCTCCTCACTCCCATTCAGTGCCTCTCTGTACCCTCCCTCCCTGCCTCCTCACTCCTCTCCAATTCAGTCCCTGTCTGTACCCTCCCTCCCTGACTCCTCACTCCTCTCCCATTCAGTCCCTGTCTGTACCCTCTCTGCCTCCTCACTCCTCTCAAATTCAGTCCCTGTCTGTACCCTCTCTGCCTCCTCACTCCTCTCCCATTCAGCCTGTCTGTACCCTCTCTGCCTCCTCACTCCTCTCCCATTCAGTCCCTGTCTGTACCCTCCCTGCCTCCTCACTCCTCTCCCATTCAGCCTGTCTGTACCCTCCCTCCCTGCCTCCTCACTCCTCTCCCATTCAGTCCCTGTCTGTACCCTCTCTGCCTCCTCACTCCTCTCCCATTCAGCCTGTCTGTACCCTCCCTGCCTCCTCACTCCTCTCCCATTCAGTCCCTGTCTGTACCCTCTCTGCCTCCTCACTCCTCTCCCATTCAGTCCCTGTCTGTACCCTCTCTGCCTCCTCACTCCTCTCCCATTCAGTCCCTGTCTGTACCCTCTCTGCCTCCTCACTCCTCTCCCATTCAGTCCCTGTCTGTACCCTCTCTGCCTCCTCACTCCTCTCCCATTCAGTCCCTGTCTGTACCCTCTCTGCCTCCTCACTCCTCTCCCATTCAGTCCCTGTCTGTACCCTCTCTGCCTCCTCACTCCCATTCAGTGCCTCTCTGTACCCTCCCTCCCTGCCTCCTCACTCCTCTCCCATTCAGTCCCTGTCTGTACCCTGCCTCCTCACTCCTCTCCCATTCAGTCCCTGTCTGTACCCTCCCTCCCTGCCTCCTCACTCCTCTCCAATTCAGTCCCTGTCTGTACCCTCCCTCCCTGCCTCCTCACTCCTCTCAAATTCAGTCCCTGTCTGTACCATCCCTGCCTCCTCACTCCTCTCTCCGTGCACCAACAATCACAAAGACAAGTCTGTAACCCAATCCCAGGGTTCTATGGTGGATAAGAGATGTCTCTACAGAGCTCTATGGTGGATAAGCGATGGCCACTACAGGGCTCTATGGTGGATAAGAGATGGCCACTACAGGGCTCTATGGTGGATAAGAGATGGCCACTACAGGGCTCTATGGTGGATAAGAGATGGCCACTACAGGACTATATGGTGGATAAGAGATGGCCACTACAGGGCTCTATGGTAGATAAGAAATGGCCACTACAGAGCTCTATGGTAGATAAGAGATGGCCACTACAGAGCTCTATGGTAGATAAGAGATGGCCACTACAGAGCTCTATTGTGGATAAGAGATGGCCACTATAGAGCTCTATGGTAGATAAGAGATGGCCACTACAGGGCTCTATGGTGGATAAGAGATGGCCACTACAGGACTCTATAGTGGATAAGAGATGGCCACTACAGAGCTCTATGGTAGATAAGAGATGGCCACTACAGGGCTCTATGGTGGATAAGAGATGGCCACTACAGGACTCTATGGTGGATAAGAGATGGCCACTACAGGGCTCTATGGTGGATAAGAGATGGCCACTACAGGACTCTATGGTGGATAAGAGATGGCCACTACAGAGCTCTATGGTAGATAAGAGATGGCCACTACAGGGCTCTATGGCTTGATGCCTTGATAAGCTCCTTTCCTGAGGACGGCTCACCTCTCACAGTCCTGGGCGACTTTAACCTCCCCACGTCTACCTTTGACTCATTCCTCTCTGCCTCCTTCTTTCCACTCCTCTCCTCTTTTGACCTCACCCTCTCACCTTCCCCCCCTACTCACAAGGCAGGCAATACGCTCGACCTCATCTTTACTAGATGCTGTTCTTCCACTAACCTCATTGCAACTCCCCTCCAAGTCTCCGACCACTACCTTGTATCCTTTTCCCTCTCGCTCTCATCCAACACTTCCCACACTGCCCCTACTCGGATGGTATCGCGCCGTCCCAACCTTCGCTCTCTCTCCCCCGCTACTCTCTCCTCTTCCATCCTATCATCTCTTCCCTCTGCTCATACCTTCTCCAACCTATCTCCTGATTCTGCCTCCTCAACCCTCCTCTCTTCCCTTTCTGCATCCTTTGACTCTCTATGTCCCCTATCCTCCAGGCCGGCTCGGTCCTCCCCTCCCGCTCCGTGGCTCGATGACTCATTGCGAGCTCACAGAACAGAGCTCCGGGCAGCCGAGCGGAAATGGAGGAAAACTCGCCTCCCTGCGGACCTGGCATCCTTTCACTCCCTCCTCTCTACATTTTCGTCCTCTGTCTCTGCTGCTAAAGCCACTTTCTACCACTCTAAATTCCAAGCATCTGCCTCTAACCCTAGGAAGCTCTTTGCCACCTTCTCCTCCCTCCTGAATCCTCCTCCCCCTCCCCCCCCTCCTCCCTCTCTGCAGATGACTTCGTCAACCATTTTGAAAAGAAGGTCCGACATCCGATCCTCGTTTGCTAAGTCAAACGACACCGCTGGTTCTGCTCACACTGCCCTACCCTGTGCTCTGACCTCTTTCTCCCCTCTCTCTCCAGATGAAATCTCGCTTCTTGTGACGGCCGGCCGCCCAACAACCTGCCCGCTTGACCCTATCCCCTCCTCTCTTCTCCAGACCATTTCCGGAGACCTTCTCCCTTACCTCACCTCGCTCATCAACTCATCCCTGACCGCTGGCTACGTCCCTTCCGTCTTCAAGAGAGCGAGAGTCGCACCCCTTCTGAAAAAACCTACACTCGATCCCTCCGATGTCAACAACTACAGACCAGTATCCCTTCTTTCTTTTCTCTCCAAAACTCTTGAACGTGCCGTCCTTGGCCAGCTCTCCCACTATCTCTCTCAGAATGACCTTCTTGATCCAAATCAGTCAGGTTTCAAGACTAGTCATTCAACTGAGACTGCTCTTCTCTGTATCACGGAGGCGCTCCGCACTGCTAAAGCTAACTCTCTCTCCTCTGCTCTCATCCTTCTAGACCTATCGGCTGCCTTCGATACTGTGAACCATCAGATCCTCCTCTCCACCCTCTCCGAGTTGGGCATCTCCGGCGCGGCCCACGCTTGGATTGCGTCCTACCTGACAGGTCGCTCCTACCAGGTGGCGTGGCGAGAATCTGTCTCCCGCCACGCGCTCTCACCACTGGTGTCCCCCAGGGCTCTGTTCTAGGCCCTCTCCTATTCTCGCTATACACCAAGTCACTTGGCTCTGTCATAACCTCACATGGTCTCTCCTATCATTGCTATGCAGACGACACAGAATTAATCTTCTCCTTTCCCCCTTCTGATGACCAGGTGGCGAATCGCATCTCTGCATGTCTGGCAGACATTTCAGTGTGGATGACGGATCACCACCTCAAGCTGAACCTCGGCAAGACGGAGCTGCTCTTCCTCCCGGGGAAGGACTGCCCGTTCCATGATCTCGCCATCACGGTTGACAACTCCATTGTGTCCTCCTCCCAGAGCGCTAAGAACCTTGGCGTGATCCTGGACAACACCCTGTCGTTCTCAACCAACATCATGGCGGTGGCCCGTTCCTGTAGGTTCATGCTCTACAACATCCGCAGAGTACGACCCTGCCTCACACAGGAAGCGGCGCAGGTCCTAATCCAGGCACTTGTCATCTCCCGTCTGGATTACTGCAACTCGCTGTTGGCTGGGCTCCCTGCCTGTGCCATTAAACCCCTACAACTCATCCAGAACGCCGCAGCCCGTCTGGTGTTCAACCTTCCCAAGTTCTCTCACGTCACCCCGCTCCTCCGCTCTCTCCACTGGCTTCCAGTTGAAGCTCGCATCCGCTACAAGACCATGGTGCTTGCCTACGGAGCTGTGAGGGGAACGGCACCGCAGTACCTCCAGGCTCTGATCAGGCCCTACACCCAAGCAAGGGCACTGCGTTCATCCACCTCTGGCCTGCTCGCCTCCCTACCACTGAGGAAGTACAGTTCCCGCTCAGCCCAGTCAAAACTGTTCGCTGCTCTGGCCCCCCAATGGTGGAACAAACTCCCTCACGACGCCAGGACAGCGGAGTCAATCACCACCTTCCGGAGACACCTGAAACCCCACCTCTTCAAGGAATACCTAGGATAGGTTAAGTAATCCTTCTCACCCCCCCCCTTAATGATTTAGATGCACTATTGTAAAGTGGCTGTTCCACTGGATGTCAGAAGGTGAATTCACCAATTTGTAAGTCGCTCTGGATAAGAGCGTCTGCTAAATGACTTAAATGTAATGTATGTAATGTATGGTGGATAAGAGATGGCCACTACAGGACTATATGGTGGATAAGAGATGGCCACTACAGGGCTCTATGGTAGATAAGAAATGGCCACTACAGAGCTCTATGGTAGATAAGAGATGGCCACTACAGAGCTCTATGGTAGATAAGAGATGGCCAATACAGAGCTCTATTGTGGATAAGAGATGGCCACTATAGAGCTCTATGGTAGATAAGAGATGGCCACTACAGGGCTCTATGGTGGATAAGAGATGGCCACTACAGGACTCTATGGTGGATAAGAGATGGCCACTACAGAGCTCTATGGTAGATAAGAGATGGCCACTACAGGGCTCTATGGTGGATAAGAGATGGCCACTACAGGACTCTATGGTGGATAAGAGATGGCCACTACAGGACTCTATGGTGGATAAGAGATGGCCACTACAGAGCTCTATGGTGGATAAGAGATGGCCACTACAGGGCTCTATGGTGGATAAGAGATGGCCACTACAGGACTCTATGGTGGATAAGAGATGGCCACTACAGAGCTCTATGGTAGATAAGAGATGGCCACTACAGAGCTCTATGGTGGATAAGAGATGGCCACTACAGAGCTCTATGGTAGATACGAGATGGCCACTACAGAGCTCTATGGTGGATAAGAGATGGCCACTATAGAGCTCTATGGTAGATAAGAGATGGCCACTACAGAGCTCTATGGTAGATAAGAGATGGCCACTACAGAGCTCTATGGTGGATAAGAGATGGCCACTACAGAGCTCTATGGTGGATAAGAGATGGCCACTACAGAGCTCTATGGTAGATAAGATATGGCCACTACAGAGCTCTATGGTAGATAAGAGATGGCCACTACAGGGCTCTATGGTGGATAAGAGATGGCCACTACAGGGCTCTATGGTGGATAAGAGATGGCCACTACAGGGCTATATGGTGGATAAGAGATGGCCACTATAGAGCTCTATGGTAGATAAGAGATGGCCACTACAGGACTCTATGGTGGATAAGAGATGGCCACTACAGAGCTCTATGGTGGATAAGAGATGGCCACTACAGAGCTCTATGGTGGATAAGAGATGGCCACGACAGAGCTCTATGGTGGATAAGAGATGGCCACTACAGAGCTCTATGGTGGATAAGAGATGGCCACTACAGAGCTCTATGGTAGATTCGAGATGGCCACTACAGAGCTCTATGGTGGATAAGAGATGGCCACTACAGAGCTCTATGGTGGATAAGAGATGGCCACTACAGAGCTCTATGGTAGATAAGAGATGGCCACTACAGGGCTCTATGGTGGATAAGAGATGGCCACTACAGGGCTCTATGGTGGATAAGAGATGGCCACTACAGGGCTCTATGGTGGATAAGAGATGGCCACTATAGAGCTCTATGGTAGATAAGAGATGGCCACTACAGGACTCTATGGTGGATAAGAGATGGCCACTACAGGGCTCTATGGTGGATAAGAGATGGCCACTACAGGGCTCTATGGTGGATAAGAGATGGCCACTATAGAGCTCTATGGTAGATAAGAGATGGCCACTACAGAGCTCTATGGTAGATAAGACATGGCCACTACAGAGCTCTATGGTGGATAAGAGATGGCCCCTACAGGACTCTATGGTGGATAAGAGATGGCCACTACAGGGTTCTATGGTGGATAAGAGATGGCCACTACAGGGCTATATGGTGGATAAGAGATGGCCACTACAGGACTCTATGGTGGATAAGAGATGGCCACTACAGGGCTCTATGGTGGATAAGAGATGGCCACTACAGGACTCTATGGTGGATAAGAGATGGCCACTACAGGGCAGACTCCTCTCATTCTTGTCTCAAGTGACTTGCTCGGACATACATCTGTTACATAGGTCAAGGCGAACGATTGCATCCAACTAGTTTCTCCATTTCCATTTATAATACAAGTTTCCTTCTGCCCAGCACCCCTTAACATGTGACGTGCTTTTGACTATACAGACTACGTTCCTTTCTTTGGTCGTTTTGTTTTGTTAATGAATGGACAAGGACATTTGTGTTGAATTGTGAGTTGGTTTCAAGAGATGTTGGTATAGTCAGATGTGTTATGATGCATTCTGCCATAAAGCTCCCTACAAAATTGCAATAAAACATAAGCTTCCAACTGAACCTCCACGTGTTGCATTGGTGTAGAACACTAAGCTCCTGAACATACAGCTGGTGTATGGCATGAACTCAAAATAACGACGAGGATATTTATGGCTGTGAGAGGCACCCTGCACATTTTGGTGAATGAGTTGAACAATTTGAAGTTTAGTTCCTCCCCTGTTATTAGAGAGAGGGCAACAGGGAGGGGATAGAGTGGGTGATGCACTCTAGTGTTTTTTTCCCCAGAGTGCAGTGCAGTATAATCCTTTTGGGGCGGCTCCACCACACACGCACGCGCACGCTCACACACACCAGCTGTGAGAGAACGTCTCAGTGGTGGGATTACAGGCGACTTCCGAGGAGATCATTACCTCACTCCCGTCTTAAAGCTAAATTATCTAGGCTTTAACTCTCACACAAGCACAATGCTGTAATCTCAGCACAGAGACATTCCGGCTGGAAGGGAGTCCTGTAAGGACAGAGGACTACAGTATTTTTATTTATTTTTTTACTTCAGTTAATTTTAGTAAATGCTTGAGCACTTATTTTTCTTAACGGCATTGTTTGTTAAAGGCTTGTAAGTAAGCATATCGCTGTATGGTCTACACCTGTTGTATTCGGCACCTGACAAATAACATTTTATTTGGTGGAAGACCGAGTGGCCAGTGTGGTTATATAAAACAAATGGACAGACACACTGTCAAGACCATTTTTTTGTCTATTTCCAATATGGCCGTAAAGCATGAGGATTTACACAACTATAAACTGTGCATTATAAACAAATGTAGTGTGTGCTCACTAATGCAATGCATATTCAGCCAACAAGACGTAGAAACTCTAATCTACGTCACAACAAGACGTAGAGACTCGAATCTATGTCACAACAAGACGTAGAAACTCTAATCTATGTCACAACAAGACGTAGAAACTCTAATTAACGTCACAACAAGACGTAGAAACTCTAATCAACGTCACAACAAGACGTAGAAACTCTAATCTATGTCACAACAAGACGTAGAAACTCTAATCTATGTCACAACAAGACGTAGAGACTCGAATCTATGTCACAACAAGACGTAGAAACTCTAATCTATGTCACAACAAGACGTAGAAACTCTAATCTATGTCACAACAAGACGTAGAAACTCTAATCTACGTCACAACAAGACGTAGAAACTCTAATCTACGTCACAACAAGACGTAGAAACTCTAATCTATGTCACAACAAGACGAAGAAACTCTAATCGATGTCAGCAAACTCCAACTTCAATCCCTAGGAATCACTTGAATGAGAATTAAGCCACAAACAGGAGAGAGGGATGTGGCCCTTAATGGTATTTTCCTGCTTCTCCATTAATGATCACATGTTGTTAGCTAAATGTCCCCGCAAAAAGGGCTCATGCATTAAAACCATTAGGGATTCTAAACAACCACGTGCATGTGTACTTGTCCACGTGCACACACACACACACACACACACACACACACACACACACACACACACACACACACACACACACACACACACACACACACACACACACACACACACACACACACACACACACACACACACACACACACACACACACCTTTTAACCATTTGTGATGCTGCATTTAATACAAACACGTGCACATGTACCTGTTCACTCACTCACCCGCCACCTTTACCTAATTTCTTCCAGCATGTCACCAGTGCAACTAGAGGCGAAAAAACTCTAGACCAACTTTACTGCACACACAGAGACACATACAAACTCTAGATCACCTTTACTCCACACACAGATACACATACAAAACTCTCCCTCACCCTCTATTTGGCTAATCCGACCATAACTCTATCCTCCTGATTCCTACTCCTAAAAACAAACTCAAACAGGAAGTACTAGTGGCACGCTGAATTCTGAAGTGGTCCGATGAAGCGGTTGCTAAGCTACAGGACTGTTTCACTGGCACAGACTGGAATATGTTCCAGGATTCATCCGATGGCATTGAGGAGTTTACCACATCAGTCACCGGCTTCATTAATAAGTGCATCGACAATGTCATCCTCACAGTGACCGTACGTACTTATCCCAACCAGAAGCCATGGATTACAGGCAACGTCGGCACTGAGCTAAAGGCTAGAGCGTAGTCCCCTGTCTGAATAGAACCCACAACCCTGGCATTGCAAACACCATGCTCTACCAACAGAGCCACACGGGACACTGTTTTGAATGACTTCATCATCTCTGTACCCCACACATACAATTATCTGTAAGGTCCTTCAGTCGAGAAGTGAATTTCAAACGCATATTCAACCCCAAAGACCAGGAAGGTTTTTCAATGCCTCGCAAAGAAGGGCACCTATTTTTTTTAATGACATTGAATATCCCTTTGAGCATGGTGAAGTGATTAATTACACTTTGGATGATATTAAATCACACCCAGTCACTACAAAGATACAGGTGTCCATTCTAACTCAGTTGCCAGAGTGGAAGGAAACCGCTCAGGGATTTCACCATAAGGCCAATGGTGACTTTAAAACAGTTACAGAGGTTAATGGCTGTGATAGAGGAGAAAACTGAGGATGGATCAACAACATTGTAGTTACACCACAATACCGACGTAAATGACAGAGTGAAAAGAAAGAAGCCTGTACAGAATAAAAATATTCAAAAGAACATCCTGTTTGCAATACAGCACTAATGTAAAACTGAAGAAAAAAATGTGGTAAAGAAAGTGATCTTTATGTCCTGAATACAAAGCGTTATGTTTGGGGCAAATCCAACACATCACTAAGTAACACTCTTCATATTTTCAAGCATGGTGGTGGCTGCATCATGTTACCGGTATGCTTGTCATTACATTTAAAAATATATATTTTGTTATTTAACCTTTATTTAACTAGGCAAGTCAGTTAAGAACAAATTCTTATTTAGAATGTCGGCCTACACTGGCCAAACCCGGACAACCTGGGCCAATTGTGAGCTGCCTGATACAGCCTGGATTTAAACCAGGGTGTCTGTAGTGATGCCTCTAGCACTGAGATACAGTGCCTTTAGACCGCTGCTCCACCCGGGGGCCCATCGGCAAGGACTTGAACGTTTCTTGATGATAAAAATAAATGGAATAGAGGTAACCACAGGCAAAATCCTGGAGGAAAACATGGTTCAGTCTGCTATCCAACACACACTGGGACACAAACTCACCTTTCAGCAAGACAGTAACCTAAAACACAAGGGCAAATCTACACTGGAGTTGCTTATCAAGAAGATATTGATATTTGAGACTAAATTGATTTTATTAATGTATTATATTAAGTTAAAATAAAAGTGTTTTATTGTTCATTCAGTATTGTTGTAATTGTCATTATTACAAATATATTTATAAAAATCGTCCGATTAATTGGTATCGGCTTTTTTTGGTCCTCCAATAATCAGTATCAGTATCGGCTTTGTAAAATCATAATCGGTCGACCTCTAATCTGTAAATATTAAGACAATTTAAATAACGGGCCTAGTTGGTTTATCCACGGAAAAAGACAGGAACCTTCCCGCTAGCCATGATTGGCTGAAATAATGGATGGACTGGTCATGCCGAGAAACGAGTTCGGATTGGTCTGCCATGTAGTGCGCTTCTGTCTATAACATGAGCTGCTCAGTATGTGTAGACAATCCTTGCTACCACAGCTTTTTTTTTAAAGATATAACATTAGCCATGGAGAACTGCAAAAGTTTTGCTACTGCTCTCAACAACATCAGAATTACAGAGAGGAGAGTTACTGTGCCAACAACTTAATTCCACAGAAGGCTTTCTCAACCAATGGCCTGATAATCGTTTTTGCATGTAGAATGTTCATTCCATTTCTATTCATGTTCATTCTATTTTCATGCATCTGTGTGTACTGAAAACAACTCCTTATTGTAGGCAACTACTTAAACCACTTTTGGTCTTGAAATCTTTGGTTGTTTACCACACTACTATACTCACTCTGTTTAGCACATGGCCTCACATGTGAATCCTTAAAAGAGATGGGGTGGGGCTAAGGCTTAAGAGGGTGTGAACGGGTGTAGAACAAAGAAGAGCTCTGCAGTAGGTGTACCAAAAATATCCAAGGGCATTTTCTCAAGTTTACAAGTTTATCAAAATTTCTAAGCAGAATTACTTTCCCATTGTTCCTCAACTGTAGTGTATGATATACAATGTAGCTCTACTTTTATCCAATGTAAAAAATAAAAAAAATCACATTTTGCAACATAAAACTGAATTGAGGCGGCCGGTCACAAATGTGGAATAACTCAAGGGGTATGAATACTTTCTGAAGGCACTGGGAGGACTCAGTAGGACAACATAGAAAGGTTCTATATTTCTGAAAAACCACTCATATGCAGACTGTCAGCACTCCAACTACTAGGGTAGCCTAGTGGTTAGAGCGTTGGACTAGTAACCGCAAGGTTGTAAGTTCAAACCCCCGAGCTGACAAGGTACAAATCTGTCGTTTTGCCACTGAACAGGCAGTTAACCCACTGTTCCCAGGCCGTCATTGAAAATAAGAATTTGTTCTTAACTGACTTGCCTGGTTAAATAAAGGTAAAAAAAATAAAATAAAATAAAATGACAGTGCAAATATGCCTTTCACTAAATAACAAGAATATTCTAAATGAATTCAGATTATTTAGGCTTAATTTACTAGGGGATTTCCTGCTGTATGCATTAGAACAGTGTTTCCCAACCCTGGTCCAACCCTGGTCCAACCCTGGTCCAACCCTGGTCCAACCCTGTCCAACCCTGGTCCAACCCTGGTCCATCCAATGTGTACACCTTTTTAATAATGAGGAGTTTTTGTCCAGGGCAACAACGAAAATGTTTACTGTTGTAGGTACTCAAGGACTGGAGTTGGAACACACCGCAATAGAAGCTACTGTGCAAATTAACATTAAAGGTTTATACAGTTCATTCTTTTTGCATTGAATAACTAACTCACTCTCATTAACCTCCCTAACAGTTGCCAATTGGCCACAGTAAACTAAATGGGTTACACTTCATTATGCATTTAATGAATAAGCCATTATAATTGCTCATTTGATTTGATTTATACATGTGTTTAAATTCATATTAATTCTTATGAAATGGCATTGTGAACTGTTTAGAAAACATTAATTTATGCGTATTCATTAAAGTTTTATTATGAAGTGTTAACAAATGAATGTACAACCAACCTGGCTGAGTAGTTGTTGTAGAAGTATCCAGGATCGCTGACACTCTGAGGCCTGTTGAAGCATTGTGCATAGAGGTGGTGGATATCCATATTGATGGAGAAAAAAAAACACTTCTATTTACAAAATGGTCTCAGTCTCACACTACTGGGTGTGTTTCATTCCAGTACGACATACGGAGCTCTGAAATGGAAGTCTACAGCTCAGATCTTTTATCATCCTCTTACTATGACCTCAAAAGATTATACAAACCCACCACACCAGGCTACAATTTGACAGTAGATTATACAAACCCACCAGGCTACAACTTGACAGTTGATTATAAAATCCCACTAGTCTGAGTGCAGAGTAGACACAGATCCAGAAACAAAGAGATGAGTGATACTGAAAGGCCTGTTGTAGAACACTGTTGTTCTGTTGTTGTCCTGCTGTTGTTCTGTTGTTGTCCTGCTGTTGTTCTGCTGTTGTTCTGCATTTGTCCTGTTATGGTTCTGCTGTTGTTGTTCTGCTGTTGTCTTGCTGTTGTTCTGCTATTGTTCTGCTGTTGTCTTGCTGTTTGACCCTGGGAGATTAGCCCATATCCCACCCCAAGCTCCAGCTGTGACAGGGTGGAGACCTAACACACACGCGCGCGCGCGCGCGCACGCACGCACGCACGCACGCACGCACGCACGCACGCACGCACGCACACACACACACACACACACACACACACACACACACACACACACACACACACACACACACACACACACACACACACACACACACACAGGGTCCTAGCTGATTCCATAATTCCTGCTGATTATGGCAGGGGGTGGGTGCACGCCCCTCTCTCCCTCAATCCCCACCCTTTCCCCACCTTACTGTCTACTACAGCCCCTACCTTAAACCAGCCAGCAGCCAGCTGCTGCCATGACCGCACATGTGGGGCCTGTCCTTATAGAGCGTATTGATTGGGATGCCCTGTGCTGTGTCCTCCAGCAGTGGCTCTGGATGGTCATGAGTGTTTGCTCTTGTCAACTTGTGGAAGGGATCCGTCTGAATAAGGTCAAAAACATATAGTTGATCTGTCTCTGGCACTCAAGTCAGTCATGAGGCTACGTACACACACACACACACACACACACACACACACACACACACACACACACACACACACACACACACACACACACACACACACACACACACACACACACACACACACACACACACACACACACACACACACACACACACACACACGCTATACTCATTATGATAGTTACAGTATGATATACTCATTATGATAGTTATAGTACACTACATTCTGATTGGTTGACACGGAATCACTGAGGCAAGAGCACCACTATGGGTTTATTCGCTGTTTTCAATTGGTTAAACAAGTCCTCCTCAGTTAGGAGTGGTTAAACAAGTCCTCCTCTGTTAGGATTGGTTAAACAAGTCCTCCTCTGTTAGGATTGGTTAAACAAGTCCTCCTCTGTTAGGATTGGTTAAACAAGTCCTCCTCAGTTAGGAGTGGTTAAACAAGTCCTCCTCAGTTAGGATTGGTTAAACAAGTCCTCCTCAGTTAGGATTGGTTAAACAAGTCCTCCTCAGTTAGGATTGGTTAAACAAGTCCTCCTCTGTTAGGATTGGTTAAACAAGTCCTCCTCAGTTAGGATTGGTTAAACAAGTCCTCCTCAGTTAGGATTGGTTAAACAAGTCCTCCTCTGTTAGGATTGGTTAAACAAATCCTCCTCAGTTAGGATTGGTTAAACAAGTCCTCCTCTGTTAGGATTGGTTAAACAAGTCCTCCTCAGTTAGGATTGGTGGACAGAGCTTTGGGACACACAAGGCTGCATTATGCCGTTGTCAAGCTGAATTACTGTCATTGTCTGTCACTCCAGGAATCCAAAAACCCAGCTGGACTTCAACACAGATCCACGGTGCTCACTAACTAACATGGAGCCTCTGTGGAAAAGATGCTGTTGGTATCAAACATCGGAGCAAGACACATCAAAGATGGATGAATGATCTCAGTAGACTACAAGTCTTCCAAGACAAAAGGAATTGCAGTAATGACGTGGTCTGTGGTCGCCAAGGCGACGAAAGGGGTAAGTAAGTAGTAGACACATGGCTACAGCCCCTCCCCCCACCTACAGCCCAAGCCCTCTGTACAGGCAGGTCCCTATCTGTCACTAATCCTTATTCTTAAAGGGAAATGCAGTAATTTTGGTACTGTAGCAACTGGCTAGTTATGGGTCTGAGGAAGCACTCTCACCGGGGAGTTACGGTAGCTAGCACAATTTCTGTTTGATGTTAATGGTCAGTCATTAACTGAAAGGTAAGGAGGATAGCAGATGTAGAGAGAGAGAGTTAGAGAGGGAGCTAGAGAGGGTTAGAGAGAGGAAGAGAGAGGGGGGGTTTGAGAGAGGGCAGGTGGAGTGAGGGTTAGAGGGAGACAGAGAGGGGGGGGGTTAGAGAGAGGGAGAGGGTTAGACAGAGGGAGAGGGTTAGAGAGAGGGCAGGTTGAGTGAGGGTTTGAAAGAGAAATGGAAGAGAGAGGCTGAGGTAGTTTTAAAGCCAATAAATGCAGGTTCAGCAACAGCAAAGCTCCCCAAGGACGCCAGGCGCTGTTGTGCCTCCAGAATGCAGACAGGAAAATGGCTGTCAAGATAAACAGAATCCTGAGCTGAGTAGAAACCATATGCTTTGTCATTCTATAAGGACTTTTATTAAATTATATTTTCACAAGCTCATAAGTATATTATAAGCTTGTTATTACAAAATTAAATGGTTGAGTGGTCTCCAACTGTTTTCAGTTTGGGGGTAAATGCATTTTGTTTGTCAAGTGACAATGTTCCTAAAGCTCTCACTCCCTCCAAAGATGAGTTATGTCATCATTGCGCATACAGTCAGTTGTATGCCCTACACACTAACAGAAAGCATTTGTCCACAGTCCTGTGAGTGAATTCTGGTATTGGCCCTAAGCTAGAGAGTCATTAAACAGCTAAATTCCCCATTCCAGCAATGTCACAGAGCTTCCTCAGGTGATTCTTCCTTCATACTGACTACATCTGTCACGGTCGTGATTAAAGACGGACCAAGGCGCAGTGTGCGTTGAGTTCCACATCTTTATTAACCTGGAAACTTCAACAAAACAAGAAACAAGAACGAACAGTCAAAGCCGTGGTGCACAATAACACAAACAATATCCCACAACCCAGGTGGGAACAATGGAGAACTTAAGTATGATCCCCAAATTAGAGACAACGATAATCAGCTGCCTCTAATTGGGAACCATACCAAGAACACCAACATAGAAATAGAAAAACAAGAACACTCCCCTAGTCACGCCCTGACCTACAACACCATAGAGAACCAAGGGCTCTCTACGGTCAGGGCGTGACAACATCACCTGGGTTGTGTTCATTAGGACACACCGTAGCATAAAACATAAAAAGAAAAGTCCAGGTTTTCACTCCCTGTTTATTAACTCAGTTTTCTTCCATTTGGCACTTAATGAACACAACCCTAAAAATCCAGTCCTCACAAACTACTACTATTCCTTGATTAGAACATTTTGGAAAGTGGAATTTCAGTTTAGTTCCTGAATTTACAGAATTGAAATGGAATTGACCCCAACCCTGGTCCCAGTCTCTGTAATCTCCTCAGTCCATGTAGCTAGAGATCCACCCAGCCTGCTGGTAGTAGGAGTCCTAATCCTGACTATATTATTGTCTTATCATCATTGTCCAATCACATCTCTGATTTATACACTTCACACCTGAATAGTCAAATTCCCAACAACGGCAACATCTGTTGTATCAAAGAACTATCTACCAATACCATTTCTCAACTATCCTGAACATACAGTATACTACTGTATCAACAGAACATTCTGAGGCAAATGGACAAGACAAAAGCAACACAGTGAGAAAGGCATTATCCTTACCCGAAATCGTCAAAGGAATACATGGTTGGCAGATGGTTTCAATGGAAGAGGTAGAAGTAGATAGTCTTGCACAAGACGAAAGGCGGGGAAGGTTACACGGAACGGCAAGCATCAGTCAGAGAGGAGAGATCTGCGGAACTTCACACCTCATCTTCTATCTTCCTCAGAGGAGGCTCAAATAAACCCTCATTCTAGAAGCACAATAATCCACATTCACCAGAACTGATGTGAAGGAAGAAGAGCACAGACAGCTTAGAGAGTGAGTGAAAGAGAGATGGAAGGAGTGATCACACCAGCAGTCACCTTGCCCCATACTCACATCCACTCGGAGGATTGGAGGGCTGTATAGCCTATCTGCCTCCGAGTAGTCTCGCCCATTGGATTTACTGAAAGAGCCACATGATCCCTGTAATCAGTGAATAACCACAGCATGATAGCCTGATCACAGATCTGTTTGTGCTGTATAACCAACTCCTAAAGTCATTGTCAAGAGAGAGAGAGAGAGAGAGAGAGATGGCGCCAGAGAAGATGGCAAACATGCTACGTGCCTCCAGCCGATTGTGTTTTTTTGTTCATTTTTTGCATTGTTTGTAACTTATTTTTTTAAAACTTATTCTGTACATAATGTTGCCGCTACCGTCTCTCATGACCGAAAATAACTTCTAGACATCAGGACTGAGAATACTCACCACGGACTGGCAAAATCCTTTTTTTCCTTTCATGACTCTGACGAGTCCGATGTGAAGGACATAGTGCTTCCTGGGGAACAGGCCCCGATCTCCGTGATCTGCGTGAAGAGGAGGTGGAGAGAAAGGGGGGCGAAGGTCGGGCTGCCTTCTGAGAATTTGTAGGCGAACGAATGAGCCACCACTTCCCTCCATTCTGTTAGCAAACGTGCAATCGTTGGAGAATAAAATCGACGAGTTACGCGTAAGATAAAACCACCAACAGGATATTAAAAACTGTAACATCTTATGCTTCACGGAGTCGTGGCTGAACAACGACAATATCAACATACAGCTGGCTGGTTATATGATGTACCGGCAGGATAGAACAGCGGCGTCTGGTAAGACAAGGGGCGGCGTACTATGTATTTTTGTAAATAACAGCTGGTGCACGATATCTAAGGAAGTCAAGAGCTATTGCTCGCCCGAGGTAGAGTTTCTCATGATAAGCTGTAGATCACGCTATCTACCTAGAGAGTTTTCATATGTACTCTTTGTAGCTGTTTACATACCACCACAGTCAGAGACTGGCACTAAGACAGCATTGAATGAGCTGTATTCCGCCATAAGCAAACAAGAAAATGCTCACCCAGAGGCGGCGCTCCTAGTACCTGGGGACTGTAATGCAGGGAATCTTAAATCCGTCTTACCAAATATCAGAATGTTAAATGTGCAACCAGAAGAAAAAGAACGCTGGACCACCTATACTCCACACACAGAGACGCATACAAAGCTCTCCCTCGCCCTCTACTTGGCAAATCTGACCATAATTCCATCCTGCTGATTCCTGCTTACAAGCAAAAATTAAGGCAGGAAGCACCAGTGACTCGATCGATTAAAAAGTGGTCAGATGGAGCAGCTGCTAAGCTACAGGACTGTTTTGCTAGCACAGACTGGAATATGTTCCAGAATTCCTCTGATGGCATTGAGGAGTACACATCAGTAATTGGCTTCTTCAATACTGTGCCTTGCAAAGGTATTCATCCCCCTTGGTGTTTTTCCTATTTTGTTGCATTACAACCTGTAATTTAAATGTATTTTTATTTTTTATTTCATGTAATGGACACAAAATAGCCCTAACCGGTGAAGTGAAATTAAAAAAGTAACTTGTTTCAAAGAATAATAAAAAAAAGGAAAAGTGGTGCGTGCATATGTATCCACCCCCTTTTACTAGGAAGCCTCTAAATAAGGTCTGGTGCAACCAATTACCTTCAGAAGTCACGTAAATCAAATATTACAACCCCCCCCCAACCAATTACCTTCAGAAGTCACGTAAATCAAATATTACAACCCCCCCCCAACCAATTACCTTCAGAAGTCACGTAAATCAAATATTACAACCCCCCCCCAACCAATTACCTTCAGAAGTCACGTAAATCAAATATTACAACCCCCCCCAACCAATTACCTTCAGAAGTCACGTAAATCAAATATTACAACCCCCCAACCAATTACCTTCAGAAGTCACGTAAATCAAATATTACAACCCCCCAACCAATTACCTTCAGAAGTCACGTAAATCAAATATTACAACCCCCCCAACCAATTACCTTCAGAAGTCACGTAAATCAAATATTACAACCCCCCAACCAATTACCTTCAGAAGTCACGTAAATCAAATATTACAACCCCCCCAACCAATTACCTTCAGAAGTCACGTAAATCAAATATTACAACCCCCCCCCAACCAATTACCTTCAGAAGTCACGTAAATCAAATATTACAACCCCCCAACCAATTACCTTCAGAAGTCACGTAAATCAAATATTACAACCCCCCAACCAATTACCTTCAGAAGTCACGTAAATCAAATATTACAACCCCCCAACCAATTACCTTCAGAAGTCACGTAAATCAAATATTACAACCCCCCCCCCCAACCAATTACCTTCAGAAGTCACGTAAATCAAATATTACAACCCCCCCCCAAAAAATCTATTTTCATTCCAGGTTGTGAGGCAACAAAATAGGATTACCAGGACGTATACTGCGAGCATGCGCTGACCAACGCTGACCAACGGGCAAGTGTCTTCACTGACATTTTCAATCTCTCCCTGTACAAATCTGTAATACCAACATGTTTTCAGCAGACCACCATAGTGCCTGTGCCCAAGAACACTAAGGTAACCTGGCTAAATGACCCCGACCCGTAGCACTCACGCCTTTAGCCATGAAGTGCTTTGAATCCTGTCCGGGTTGGCGCCCCCTTAGGGTTTGTGCAGTGGGGGAGATCTTCGTGGGCTATACTCGGCCTTGTCTCAGGATAATAAGTTGGTGGTTGAAGATATCCCTCTAGTGGTGTGGGGGCTGTGCTTTGGCAAAGTGGGTGGGGTTATATCCTTCCTGTTTGGCCCTGTCTGGGGGTATCGATGGATGGGGCCACAGTGTCTCCTGACCCCTCCTGTCTCAGCCTCCAGTATTTATGCTGCAGTAGTTTATGTGTCGGCGACTAGGGTCAGTCTGTTATATCTGGAGTATTTCTCCTGTCTTATCCGGTATCCTGTGTGAATTTAAGTATGCTCTCTCTAATTCTCTTCCTTGCTCTCTTTCTGTACAGAACTTTGTGACATTGGCTGATGTAAAAGGGGCGTTATAAATACATTTGATTGAATTTGATTGTGTGTGTGCCATTCAGAGGGTGAATTAGCAAGACAAAATATTTAAGTTACTTTGAAAGGGGTATGGTGGTAGGTGCCAGGCGCACTGGTTTGTGTCAAGAACTGCAACGCTGCTGGGTTTTTCACGTTCAACAGTTTCCTGTGTGTCAAGAATGGTCCACCACCCAAAGGACATCCAGCCAACTTGACACAGCTGTGGTAAGCATTGGAGTCAACACGGGCCAGTATCTCTGTACCAAGCTTTCAACACCTTGTAGAGTCCATGCCCCAACGGATGGAGGCTGTTCTGGGGGGAAAATGGGGGAGGTGCAACTCAATATTATGAAAGGTGTTCCTAATGTTTTCTATACTCAGTGTATATACACACACATACACACAAGACTGCAAAGAACATGCCAAACAAGGATTCCTTTTCTTTTCTAGAGCTGAGATTTAGTCATTTGATACTACATGGTTGGTTGGTCTGGTTTCGTAGTGAGCGTACAAGAAGCAGACTGTCTCTTCATGACTAAACTGCAGAGGACATCTTAGTAGAATGTGATGAATATGATAGCGCTTAGAGCTCGTTGAGCTGTATCACACAAACCACCACAGATCTGAGAAACCTGTAGAAAAAACGCGTATTCTACCTTTTCTTCCAGTGGATGAGTCACTGCGTCGTGCTTACGTTTCCCATGAGACTTCTCCCTATGCAATGACTGAGTACGGCTGGCAGGGAGAATACAGATGAATCATAGCGATGAGAAAAAACACTTACGCTAAAGCTATAAATAGCCCTGCATAGGGAAGTTGTGGGATTGCAGTGGCTGCAATCGAAGCAGTGAGGCTGAATAAATAATTGAATTGAATCTGTTCCCCGGTTCCCAGTCACCTTACCACCACCCAGTCATCTGATGATTTAAGGCTTCCCTTTAGCACTCCCTTTCGCTTCCTGACTGAGAGAACAGCCAGACACAGGCTACAGGACACACAGAGTGCTTCTAAGAGCAAGATATAGGACACACAAACGATCATCCCAGCAGGTAGCCTAGTGGTTAAAGCGTTGGGCCTGTAACCAAAAGGTTGCTTGATCGAATCCCCGAGCTGACAAAGTAAAAAATCTGATGTTCTGCCACCTCAAGTTGGCTGGACGTCCATTGGGTGGTGGACCATTCTTGATACACACGGGAAACTGTTGAGTGTGAAATGCTTTTCTTGACAGACTAAAACCGGTGCGCCCGACACCTATTACTATACTCCATTCAAAGGCACTTAAATCTCTTGTCTTGCCCATTCATCCTCTGAACGCACACAATCCATGTCTCCATTGTCTCAAGGCTTACCAATCCTTCTTTAACCTGTCTCCTCCCCTTCATCTACACTGATTGAAGTGGATTTAACAAGTGACTTTAATAAGGGATCATAGCCTGTATTCACCTGGTCAGTGTATACTATGGTGTGATATGAAACACATCAACTTGTCAAGCATGTATAAACTGTAAAAACCTTGTTTCAGTGACGTTACACTCAAGCAGATTTTGATGACATGGGGACGTATCCTTGGCACAGTGTAAAAGGCAGATCTGGGACCAGGTGAACAGCATGCTGGGAACTTGTAAAAATGTTTCTTGGCGACATGGTCACTCGCACATTCACATATTTTAGATAAGGGCTTGGTTCAATACGCATCCCGGAAGTGCAGCTTCACATGATGATTGAAATTTAAAGGTAATGTTCCATCGTTACCAGAGACTGCATTCACGGTAAATGCTGCATATGTCGGCTCAATTGGAAATTACCTTTAATTTTCTATCACTTCACAGACTTGAATAGATCCCCTAATGAGGCTGCCTCCACTCCCTCCTTTACATTTATGTCACAGAATCTGTAACGCTTCAGCTTTGCAGACTGGTTAGAGCTCTTAGTCGTCTTTTGACTAAAATACCTACGAGATTTAATCACATTTTGATGACATGGGGATATATCCTTGGCACAGTGTAAAACTGTTCTGTGTAGTGTGTATACAAGATATAGCTACAGATGTAGGATCTTAATTTGATCAGTCTTTTGTTGCTGAGAATTTTCCTGCACCACAGGACATGTAGATGAGCTTTGTGATTTAAATAAATTCACTGAAAACCCACACTAACACGTTACTGAAAACACGCACTAACACATGTTACTGAAAACACGCATTACTGAAAACCCACACTACAACACGTTACTGAAAACCCACACTACAACACGTTACTGAAAACCCACATTGACACACACGTTACTGAAAGCACACGTTACTAAAAATACACACTAACACGTTGCTGAAAACACACGTTACTAAAAATACACACTAACACGTTGCTGAAAACACACGTTACTGAAAACCCACACTAAGACACATTATTGAAAACTCACACTGACACATGTTACTAAAAACCCACACTAACACGTTACTAAAAACCCACACTAACACGTTACTGAAAACCCACACGAACACGTTACTGAAAACCCACACTAATACGTTACTAAAAACCCACACTAATACGTTACTAAAAACCCACACTAACACGTTACTAAAAACCCACACGAACACGTTACTGAAAACCCACACGAACACGTTACTGAAAACCCACACTAATACGTTACTAAAAACCCACACTAATACGTTACTAAAAACCCACACTAACACGTTACTAAAAACCCACACTAACACATTACTGAAAACCCACACGAACACGTTACTGAAAACCCACACGAACACGTTACTGAAAACCCAAACTAATACGTTACTAAAAACCCACACTAATACGTTACTAAAAACCCACACTAACACGTTACTGAAAACCCACACGAACACGTTACTGAAAACCCACACGAACACGTTACTGAAAACCCACACTAATACGTTACTGAAAACCCACACTAATACGTTACTAAAAACCCACACTAATACGTTACTAAAAACCCACACTAACACGTTACTAAAAACCCTCACTAACACGTTACTGAAAACCCACACGAACACGTTACTAAAAACCCACACTAATACGTTACTTAAAAACCCACACTAACGCGTTACTAAAAACCCTCACTAACACGTTACTGAAAACCCACACGAACACGTTACTAAAAACCCACACTAATACGTTACTGAAAACCCACACTAATACGTTACTAAAAACCCACACTAATACGTTACTAAAAACCCACACTAACACGTTACTAAAAACCCTCACTAACACGTTACTGAAAACCCACACGAACACGTTACTGAAAACCCACACTAATACGTTACTAAAAACCCACACTAATACGTTACTAAAAACCCACACTAATACGTTACTAAAAACCCTCACTAACACGTTACTGAAAACCCACACTAACACGTTACTGAAAACCCACACTAATACGTTACTAAAAACCCACACGAACACGTTACTGAAAACCCACACTTACACACGTTAATGAAAATACACACAAACACACGTTTATATTAAGAGTATTGCACTTTCATGTAGCCAACTTTTGGCCAGCTAATAGCCTAATCAGCGATCAACGTTATGGACTAAACATTGAAATCCTATTGCTGCAGGATTATTTTGCTGTGACAATATAGGTTAAATTAAGATCCTCCATCTGTATCTCTCTATCTTTCATAATTTGGGGTAAATGGAAAAATTTGCCTTAGGCCTTCATGGGAACATGAAGCCATTACTCTCTATACAGCCCTGTACCACATTATGGTGTGGGAACATGAAGCCATTACTCTCTATACAGCCCTGTACCACATTATGGTGTGGGAACATGAAGCCATTACTCTCCATACAGCTCATACACAGACATATAGCAACACTGTCCCCATGTAGACAATCACATGTGCAACCACAAATAGTTCCCACCCAAAACAGCGCTCTGCTGATGAGCTAATAACAAAGAGTATAGACCAAGGACCTACACCTATATTCTAGCTGTCAGAGAAAGTCCCAAAACTCCTTTCAATTTTTGCAGACATTCTTATCCAGAGCAATTAGGGTTCGATGCCTTGCTCAAGTACAAATCAAATGATGTTTTCACCTAGTCAGCTTGGGTATTCAAACCAGCAACCATCCAATTATTGCCTAAAGTCTCTTAACCACTAAGCTACCAAATGATTGTTTTGGATTTGACAGCTCCTCTGAGGCAGTGAATGCACAAATAGAATCTGCAGAGACTCCCTACTGTAGTTCTTTGTATTCAGGTAGGTTGTTCAGGCCTTAGTGTAGGCCTATAGGACGCTAAATAACAACAGAACCGTCCCAAAATACAATTCACCAGCAGGGCACAGGATTTATTTGACACTTAGGCCTGGTCATTTTCAACACACAAAGGCCATAACCGTACAATATTCCTCCTCCGCCCATGAAAGAACTGTGAGCTGAGAACTGTCATTTGTGTGTCAGAGCTCCCAGTCTTTTGTCTTTGCTATTCTGTAGGCGTGTTGTTGTTGTTGACTGATCTCCCATAATGATGCAGCTAGATCAGTCAATAACTGGCTAAGTATATGGCCTGTACAGGAATATGTGTGTGTTTGTGTGTTTGTGTGTGTGTGGGGGGGTCTTGTTTCCATGACAACATTGCTATTAAATGCAGGCCATCCAATAAAGGATATGGATAGGTGTGTACAGAATGATAATTAATAGAATAGAGTAGAAGGAAAAACACATGGATTCTATAGTTCTATATTATTCTGTAGAATACCCTACCCATTGACATTTTTACGGGTTTATTGTGGCTGTGATCTTTCACAAATAACTGATTTGTCTATTGTGTAAATTCTATAATGCATACACGAGGACACGCATATTACATGGATATTACTCTATTAAAGTAACATACCATGCTGTGATTAGGCCTTTTCATATATAATATTTCGTCTAGATTTCGTCTAGATATTTCGTCTAGATCGTGAATTTATTCACATCCACATTATTATAAAGGCAACGGTCTGACAAATGACGCGGCTTTGCAAACCCAACACATGCTCAATTGCTTACCTCATTTTTTCTCCTGTTCAATTAGACGACGACATGAAGAAATTGACATATACCGGTTTTTCCCTCTCAGACCGTTTGTAAAGCAGAATGTTCTAATTCAATATAACTAAAAGATCATACGCCAATGTTCACCAATTATGTATGGCTGTCGGCAATGCAGTTAGTCTGATTCTGAAATACAATGCGAGGAACCGAACGTTCTCCCTTTCTCTCTCAAAAGCTTTGCACTCCGTTTATTGTCTTGCATCCTTAATTCCATGTTCAAATGATGGTCGTGGTTGTCTCAAGAAGACAGGGGATTGTGGCTGACAGCAGCCTCCGAGTTGCCATATTTCCACCGTATTCGTGGTGTTTTGGCAAGGTGGAGATTTTATCAAATAGTTGACCACAGCAGGCAACCGGTCCAATGCCGCCCGCTTGAGACGACCACCTATAACTGCATCATCTCGCTCTCTATCAGAACAATGGAATTATATAAGAAAGTCACTTATAATAGTCTACCAAGCCTAAATTGCATTTATATCACACCTTTTCTTTCCCAATCATTACATCATTTCAACACACCCAAAATAAACTGGAATTTCAAAACGTCAATCAAAAAAAAAGATGGCAAAAAAAGTCCGTCTCAAAGATTTGAAGGAATTTCAGTCTTTACTGTCAAACAAATGGGTACTTGTACTGTGGAAAGACTAAAACATTTTACATTCCCTCTGAATGGTTGTGTTCTGCGTCAGTTTTCGTATACTCAAACAAAGACCCAAACAAGGACAACAACTTATTGTTTTAATAATTTTTTATTAGAAAATGATTCCATCATGGTTACATTGTTATGGTCACATGTCAAACATCTGCATATATCCAATCATTATGTTTAGTGCTGAAAAAACAGGGCTACATTCAGGAGGCAAACGTTTCAGAATGTTGCTGATAGAAATGTAATGAATAGTGCTGATGTGATTCTTTATCCTACCAGTCAGAAAGGTCTGATTGTTCTCTACATAGTATATTTCTCTCTGAACGTTCCACAATATTGAGCCCTGCTGAATGCAGCCCAGGTATAACCAATGTCATGCATGTCCTGGAAACTTTTTTAAAATGACTTTGTATTACTAGAAAACAAACCCCAGATGAAGGACCAGTTCAGTCCAGACATTACCAGTGTGGTACAGATCACTCTTGGTGTGATTACTTTTGCCCGGGTGTGAGAAAGATTTCAATATGCATGACATGTTTTGTTCATGAATATTCCAAGTTAACAAGAAGCAGGAGTCAAGGTCAGTATGGTAGCTAAGTCACAGGTTTAAGAGAGATAGCTCTCCTTTAAGCCTTGGAGTGATTAAAAACAGCTGTAAATATCACAGAGTCGACCTTTTTAATAAGCTTTGGAGTAGTGATTCCTTGCAGGTGGCAGAACGTACGGTAGCATTACCAAGCCGAACCGTGCTGTACTGAGCTAGCCTGGTTACACTCCCACCATAGTTGTGGGAGCCATGCTGAAAAGGACCAAGTGAAAAGATCATATCAAGCCAGCCCGGTACGGTTTGGTTCGGCAGTATAGTGTGACAAGGGTATTGCAGAGGAAACAATTACAGTGCAATGGTCTGATTAGTACAAACCTTTTATTTACAGATCTAGTTTGAGACAGGAAGAGAAGGGAGACTCAGGAAGGAAGTGACCTCGGCAGCAGACAATATATAACAGTGCAGTCCAAATAGGTTTGAAACAGAGGAGGCTGGTGGGAGGAGCTATAGGAGGCCAGGCCCAATGTAAAGACTGGAATAGAATTAATGGAATGGTATCAAAAACATATCGAAACCACAAACATGGAATCCTCATTAGACTCCATTCTATCAACTCTATTCCAGCCATTACAATGTTTCTGTGCTCCTATAGCTCCTCCCACCAGCCTCTTGACACAGAGTTCAACTTCAGCTCTGTCAAGCACAGAATATCCTCCAAAAATGATGCTTTTCAACAGGTGTAAATAATAATTGATTATTCATTGAAATATTTATGTATTTGTTTTTAAAGGGCTCTTTGAAATGCCGGTGGGATACTTTACCATATTACAGTTTGCAGAGTAATGAAGTCGTTGCAATACCTCAGGAAGCCAGACGATGGCAGTAGAGAGTTTAACATCGTCATATTTCTATGTCGTCTCAGAATTCGTCTATCCATTGCACACTTGGCCTAGTAACCAACTGCCTGTGGTAAACCTGCTGCATTCATTGTAAAATACACATCACATGATGAAATATTGTGTAATCATAGGAGTATTTGTTATTTTACTCTATCAGCATCAGTTTGAACCATATGTATGTGCTTTCTGTATAGACCAAATGCCCATCATCAGTAGAAATCTTTCTTTGTCTTTCCAAGGCGGAGTGGTATCTGTAGTAGGCCAGAGAGGCTACCATAATGACATAGGGAAGACATTGAACTCCTACTTTTCTATTGGTTTCCTGAGCTGTGAAATATACAAAGCAAAGGAGAAAGACGGAACGATAAAAAACAAAACATTAGGTACTGCCTGTTGTATCTTCCTTTTGTTGCGATGATCTTCGCCCCCCAACACATCCATGACCCGCCCCGCCCTCCAACAATCCAATCCTATGAACTAACCTAGGATCAGCTTGTCCTGCCCAAATCCTATCCTAAACTATTAATGGGGGAAATGCCAAACTAGGGGCGGGTCAAGGGGCAACTTCCTCCTACTCCAATAAGCTCATTACAGGAAAGCCTCTGGGGCTGCATCCCTTCCCTTCCCCACCCTTCCCAGATCCATAAAGAAACTGCATGTCTGTTGCCCCAACATGTCTGCCTCACACTATTCGCCACTGCATGACACTCATGTCCTTGCCCCCGGTGGAAACCAGGCAACTGTCGTCAAACAGGAAGTTCACATTGGTCACATGACTGCTGTGTCCACCATAGACATGACTGGGAGCCTGAAAGGAGAAAAAAAATCCTCAATCAATCAAACAAAAATGCAACCAATGGGCTCATGTCATCTTCACAGGCTCTTCTCAATGTATATATGGAATAGATTTAAAAAAAATCTTACCCGAAATTGACAGCAGGGGTATGAGAAAAGGCAGACTTTTCCAAAGTCGTCTCCTGTGACAAGCAGCTGCTTCTCATTAGATCTGGAGACTGCGTTGATGTCAGTCCCGTCAGAGCCATCAGGCCATAACCCTGTGGACCAGAGTTCTAGTATTGGTCCCATTATGTTATATTCTCCTATCTCTGCACTCTGCACACAATGTGAATGGCCATACGGTCACACATCCAGTCCAATTATTGGCAAAAGAGCTGATCTGACTGGTCAAAAGACCAGTTAGTGGCGAAAAGATCAGAATTGGGCTGCCTGTTTAAACGCAGCCTATGTGTCCAGCAAATAGATTCTCCAGCTGCTTCAACAAATAAATTCTCCAGCTGCTTCAACAAATAGATTCTCCAGCTGCTACAACAAATAGATTCTCCAGCTGCTTCAACAAATAGATTCTCCAGCTGCTTCAACAAATATATTCTCCAGCTGCTTCAACAAATAGATTCTCCAGCTGCTTCAACAAATAGATTCTCATGCTGCTTCAACAAATAGATTCTCATGCTTTTTCAATAAATAGATTCTTCAACAAATAGATTCTCCAGCTGCTTCAACAAATAGATTCTCCAGCTGCTACAACAAATAGATTCTCCAGCTGCTACAACAAATAGATTATCCAGCTGCTTCAACAAATAGATTCTCCAGCTGATTCAACAAATAGATTATCCAGCTGCTACAACAAATAGATTATCCAGCTGCTTCAACAAATAGATTCTCCAGCTGATTCAACAAATAGATTATCCAGCTGCTACTACAAATAGATTCTCCAGCTGTTTCAACAAATAGATTCTCCAGCTGCTACAACAAATAGATTATCCAGCTGCTTCAACAAATAGATTCTCCAGCTGATTCAACAAATAGATTATCCAGCTGCTACAACAAATAGATTCTCCAGCTGCTTCAACAAATAGAATATCCAGCTGCTTCAACAAATAGATTCTCCAACTGCTTCAACAAATAGATTCTCCAGCTGCTTCAATGAATAAATTCTCCAGCTGCTTCAACAAATAGATTCTTCAACAAATAGATTCTCATGCTTCTTCAACAAATTGATTCTCATGCTTCTTCAACATTGCTCACCAAAGACTTGGAAGCCCAGGGTGCAGGTGGAGGTGGCCCAGGGGATGTCCCGCGTGGTCTCCACACTCACCACCTGTTTACACACAGACGGGATCCCTGGAACGACATACAGCTGATTGAAACGGGGAGGTGCTACATGAACGTGTCCAATAAGAACACAGTTTTCATTTTCCATTTCAATGAACCAAACAATACTTACAATAGAGTATCTCATAGTCTCCTGAGTTGGACACCAGGTACTGAGAGTCCACTGACCAGTCTAGATGGGTGATGAAGCTGGAGTGACCCTGAGAGACAGAACGAGAGAGAAACAGAGAGAGAGAGAGAGAGAGAAACAGAGAGAGAGAGAGAGAGAGAGAGAAACAGAGAGAGAGAGAGAGAAACAAACACAGAGAGAGAGAGAGAGAGAGAGAGAGAGAGAGAGAAACACACAGAGAGAGAGAGAGAGAGAGAGAGAGAGAGAAACAGAGAGAGAAACAGAGAGAGAGAGAGAAACAAACACACAGAGAGAGAGAGAGAGAGAGAGAGAGATAAACAGAGAGAGAAACAGAGAGAGAGAGAGTGAGAGAGAGAGAGAGAAACAGAGAGAGAGACAGAGAGAGAAACAGAGAGAGAGAGAGAGCGAGAGAGAGAGAGAGAAACAGAGAAAGAGAGAGAGAGGGGGGGATGAAGGTAGAAGAAGGAGAGAGAGATGAGAATCTGCTATAGTTGGACGGATGACTCAGCTTGTTATAAACCGTAATGCACTATGCCATAAGTGCGCATAATTTAGCATGTCCTCCTGGTTTGAGGCCGAGGAGAAGAGGGGGTAGGTCCTAAATATAAAAGGTGCTCACCGAGCACTTTCCCAATCTGCTGTACTTCCTGCCACTCTCCCCCACTACGTAGATATAGATGTAGTTATCGTGAGAGCCGATCGCCAGGAAATTACCATCTAGGAATAAGAACAGGAGATTAGGTTACAACATGGCCTGTATCAGTATTACAACATGGTCTGTATCAGCATTACAACATGGCCTGTATCAGCATTACAACATGGCCTGTATCAGCATTACAACATGGTCTGTATCAGTATTACAACATGGTCTGTATCAGTATTACAACATGGTCTGTATCAGTATTACAACATGGCCTGTATCAGTATTACAACATGGTCTGTATCAGTATTACAATCAACCTGTAACTGTTAGGATGTTCTCATAGTAGGCCTACTGTCGACCTCTTGGTTTCTCTTCAGACAGGTTATAATGCATTATGATGCAGCTGTGAAGCATTATATGGACACGCCCTTATATTTTCTTACAACCATCTGATAATGATCCTGACTAAATAACAACCATTTATTGATCCTGACTAAATAACAACCATTTAATGATCCTGACTAAATAACAACCATTTATTGATCCTGACTAAATAACAACCATTTAATGATCCTGACTAAATAACAACCATTTAATGATCCTGACTAAATAACAGCCATTTATTGATCCTGACTAAATAGCAGCCATTTATTGATCCTGACTAAATAACAGCCATTTATTGATCCTGACTAAATAACAGCCATTTATTGATCCTGACTAAATTACAACCATTTATTGATCCTGACTAAATAACAGCCATTTATTGATCCTGACTAAATAACAACCATTTATTGATCCTGACTAAATAACAGCCATTTATTGATCCTGACTAAATAACAGCCATTTATTGATCCTGACTAAATAACAACCATTTATTGATCCTGACTAAATAACAGCCATTTATTGATCCTGACTAAATGACAACCATTTAATGATCCTGACTAAATAACAGCCATTTATTGATCCTGACTAAATAACAACCATTTAATGATCATGACTAAATAACAACCATTTAATGATCCTGACTAAATAACAACCATTTAATGATCCTGACTAAATAACAACCATTTAATGATCCTGACTAAATAACAACCATTTATTGATCCTGACTAAATAACAACCATTTATTGATCCTGACTAAATAACAACCATTTAATGATCCTGACTAAATAACAACCATTTAATGATCCTGACTAAATAACAACCATTTAATGATCCTGACTAAATAACAACCATTTACTGATCCTGACTAAATAACAGCCATTTATTGATCCTGACTAAATAACAACCATTTATTGATCCTGACTAAATTCAGCCGTTTTAATTTAAAAGGTGTACTATGAATATTCATCTTTATAATAAGTCATAATAAAGTCTCATATATGCTTATAGCAAGTAGCCTAATAAAGCATTATAAGAGCCTATTACCATACCCGGTGCAAAGCGGACAACAGACAGCTGTTCATTCCCATCTGTGTGCACTGTGACTAGATCCTTAGAGTCGGTATCCAGCACCAGCCACCTGTGTGAAGAAAGAAACCCATCTTCTCATTATCAAAAGTATACTAACACATCACATATCTCCTGTAAATTCACAAAGCCCACTTTGAGACTCCTATTATAATGAAAAAAAAACACTATGGAAATGACATGTGTTTTTGTTGTTATTATTATTATTACGGGCAGGTCTCTATGGCTTTTGTGATGGAATTGGCATAGTACGATTCTCCTTCGAGCACTACGCTGTCACCTGCCGGTCTGCGTTCCTATAGCAACCACTGCTCCAGAGGGATGGAATCCAGCAGACTGGGCCGCGTCCTGCCCGTGAAAGAAAACGAAAGGAAGTTTCACGTCAATGCTGCATCCTGAAACCCTTTGCCACACCCGAATAACCAGCCTCACTGAAGAACTAATGCAACACAAAGAGACTGACGTGTTTTGGAGATGTATAAACACAAAGTCTTGAGATAATTACCCTACGCTTTCCTGCTCTATCTTAGAACCCAGACTGAGTTGTTCCTGAAGCAGGTCATGTGGTGAGATAAGGCCAAACCCCCCAACATATTTGGCGTGACGTCATTGCTGGCTATACAGCACAAACAGATCTGTGACCAAGCAAAGCTCATGACCCTTCTACTCATACAGTTATCTGAGTGTAATGTGTGAGGTTCAGGGTTGTCCCCAGGGGGCGCTGTCTGTCTGTCCGTCTACCTCCATAGTCTTGGTCCAGACAGGCTGATGTGAGGAGGAGTCCCACAGGCTGACGTGCTTGTCGTGACCACAGGTGAGGAAGTGGGGCTTCCAGGGGTGCACGGCCAACCCCCACAGCTCATCTGTGTGACCCTGGAGAAGGTAGGTAGGCCAGTTAGCATGTCATCATTTAACAGCTGCATCTCTTTGAAATTTTAGGTTTAATGTCTGCATGAACTAGAATGTCAGATAATTGTACCCACTTGAGTGATGGGGGTAAATTCGCCATATAAACTGCCTTGTAGAACATAGTTCCTGGTGGTCCCAATAAGTACACTCTCCCCTTTGCCCTCGGCAACAGTCCGGACAGGACCAAATAATTCAGGAACCTGGGACAAGGTGGGAAAATAAATAATATTATTCATATCAACGGTAAGCTTCCTGCCACAGTGGATGTGAGGGCTGTTTACTCTGTCTTTTCATTGTTTCATATCACAGATGGCTGAGTGAGTGTGTGTGTGGGGGGGGTATGGACATCGGAAAACAGAGTGGTGTTTGCATTGTACAAATCATTGGTATTATTGTTTCCATCATATAAAATACATATTCAGTGCATTCAGAAAGTATTCAGACCCCTTCCCTTTTTCCACATTTTGTTACTCTACAGCCTTATTCTAAAATGGATTTAATTGTTCCCCCCCTCATCAATCTACACACAATACCCCAAAATGACAAAAGAAAATCATTTTTAGACAAAAAAATGTAAAACTGAAATATTACATTTACATAAGTATTCATACCCTTTACTCAGTACTTTGTTGAAGCACCTTAGGGGGCGATCACAGCCTCAAGTCTTCTTGTGTATGACGCTACAAGCTTGGCACACCTGTATTTGAGGAGTTTCTCCCATTCTTCTTTGCAGATCCTCTCAAGCTCTGTCAGGTTGGATGGGGAGCGTTGCTACATAGATATTTTCATTTCTCTCCAAAGAGTGGCTCAGGCTCTGGCTGGGCCACTTAAGGACATTTAGAGACTTGTCCCGAAGCTACTATTGCGTTGTCTTGGCTGTGTGCTTAGGGTCATTGTCCTGTTGGAAGGCGAACCTTCGCCCCAGTCTGACGTTCTGAGCACACTGGAGCAGGTTTTCATTAAGGATCTCTCTGTACTTTGCTCTGTTCACCTTTCCCTCGATCCTGACTAGTCTCCCAGTCCCTGCTGCTTAAAAACATCCCCACAGCATGATGCTGCCAACACCATGCTACACCATAGGGATAGTGCCAGGTTTCCTCCAGATGTGACGCTTGGCATTAAGGCCAAAGAGTACAATCTTGGTTTCATCAGACCAGAGAATCTTGTTTCTCATGGTCTGAGAGTCCTTAAAGTGCCTTATCGCAAACTCCAAGCGGGCTGTCATGTGCTTTTAACTGAGGAGTGGCTTCCATCTGGCCACCCTACCATAGAGGCCTGATTGGTGGAGTGCTGCAGAGATGGTTGTCCTTCTGGAAGGTTCTCTCATCTCCACAGAGAACCTCTGGATCTCTATCAGAGTGACCATCGGGTTCTTGGTCACCTCCCAAATTGCTCAGTTTGGCCGGGCGGCCAGCTCTAGGAGGAGTCTAGGTGGTTCCAAACTTCTTCCATTTAAGAATGATGGAGGTCACCGTGTTCTTGGGGACCTTCAATGCTGCAGATATTTTTTGGTACCGTTCCCCAGAGCTGTGCCTCGACACAATCCTGTCTCTGATCTCTACTGGCAACTCCTTTCAACCTCATGGCTTGGTTTTTACTCTGACATACACTGTTAACTGTGGGACCTTATATAGACAGGTGTGTGCTTTTCCAAATCATGTCCAATCAATTTCTGTTTTCACTTTGGCATTGTGGGGTATTTTGTGTAGATTGGGTAGGAAAAAAGGATTTAATCCATTTTAGAATAAGGCTGTAACGTAACAAAATGTGAAATAAGGGAAGGGGTGGGAATACTTTTCGAATGCACGGTACATGCATCAAGCAAGATCCACATATTTCTGAAAAAGCGAGCATCATCTTTTTGCTAAATGTGTATTCGTGAATGCCAAGCAAAGCCAGGCTTCACCCCAAAATTGACCCCCAACCCCCTAAATAACATTAAATAATTCATCTCGGTGTTTCATAAATGTCCTTCAATTCGCAAGAGGCTGAATGTATCACACCGGAGAAAGCATCCTAGCGAGCTAAACAGCGGCCCTCTGTTTCAGTATATGTAGCCCATGTATCTGATGCTGTCTGCACTAAAAGTGTATGGCATTATTGCCACCCGTGGCATTGAATACAATAGCAAGGGAAGCCAGCGAGGCATTTGGCCTCCCTTGATAATAAAAAATATATAATAATAGCCCATCAGTTTTGAGCTAAACCGAATGAGGTCAACTGTTAATGGTCCTGGCGCACCAAAAAGATGTCAGAAAATTTGAAATTTTTGTATCTTACTGTGTCGTTGTCCTCTGTAGCTAGCTAAAATCAGCCCTTTCCTAAATTAGCTATGGATGGAGATAGGTATTTGGACTTGTGGTTTTACTTAATTCTCTGTACTGGACAATGATTATAACAGCGATTCTGATCCACCCATTAATGCATACATTGTACCCCTGACCTGAGAGGATGGAAGTTCAATATGTAACTAGATGTAGTAGGCTAATGTTAACTAGCTGGCTCATCATTGCCCATGAAAGGAAGTTAGGCTATTGAGTAAGCATTTTTAGCCAGGTAGTCTAGGACAACAAAAACTAAAAGCGTGTACTGAATGACAGAGTGATAGACCATTTCAGCAACATGAAAGAGAGGAGGATGGCGTTGGCATTTCTCTACAAGTAGGGTGAGTCAACATGTTTTTTCTACTTGCACGCACACAGAAATCAGCAACATGGACAGCCACATCATATTTAGCTTACTTTGATTGGACTAAATCGTTCTTGGTATCTTTAAGTTGTCACTTTATTAGACTAAGGTGATTTGATGATGATGAATTGTTGAAGTTGAAATGGTGCTGGAATGCTGGAGCCAGAAACTGTTTTCATTGTGACTTGCGGCAACTCTCCGTGGTTCTAGGTGTTAGTGGTCCGAAAATGTTGGAAACATTAACTTGCTTGACCTTGCTTTAGGTCATGTAAATTATATTTTACCCCAATTTTGTGGTATCTAATTGGTAGTTAGTCTTGTCTTATCGCTGCAGCTCCTGTACGGACTCGGGAGAGGTGAAGGTCGAGAGCCGTGAGGCCTCCGAAACACAACCCAACCAAGCCGCACTGCTTCTTGACACAATGCCCACTTAACCCGGAAGCCAACCGCACCAATGTATCGGAGGAAACACCTGGCGACCGTGTCAGTGTGCACTGGGCCAGGCCTGCCACATGAGTCACTAGTGCTTGATGCGACAAGGACATCCCTGTCAGCCAAACCCTCCCCTAACCCAGATGACGCTGGGTCAATTGTGCACCTTCCCATGGGTCTCCCGGTCACGAACCCAGAATCTCTAGTGGCACAGCTAGCACTACGATGCAGTGCCTTAGACCACTGTGATGCCTTAAACCACTGCGATGCAGTGCCTTAGATCACTGCGCCACTCGGGAGGCCATATAACTGTTTGTTACATGCAATATTTACTCTGGTTTTGTGATGAAACAAATGTGTGGTTGAATTTATTCTGACGCTGTGTGACTTTTCGTTGTCTCGGTGGCGTATGAACTAACAGGTTATGGAGAAAACAACACAATTGTCACGCTTTTTTTCTGGCTTGTCTTCCCAAGTGATTTTACCCACACACTGCTAATGATCTCACCTCAACCGATTGTATCTGCTGGTAGCTCCCATCCCAAGAGATGAGTTTCCGATCTTTTCCCCCTGACACCAGTGTGCCACTCCTCAACATACACAGCGCAAAGATGCTTCCATTGTGTGCGCCCTGAATGGCGTGGCTAATTCGATTAGTGCCTGCATGACAGAGAGAAAGACAGAACACACTTGGAGAAGGCAGAAGATAGTGGTTTGTTCTACCTCACAACACATGTTCCTCTCACAAGACAGGCCTTGTTGTTCTATTCTAGGCATGACCCTGTTCTGACCCTAGCAATATGACAACTCTCTCATAATAAAGAGCCTTTGATGAGCCAAAACGTCTGACATCAGCAGCAAAGCCCATGCGTAAGAGATACAAACTTTGAAAACAACAGGACGTGCAGCTGGGGAAGGAGTTTCATTTGCTTCACTTTGGGAAAAAAAATAAAACTTTCCAGAATTGTATATTCTCTTCAAGATGTGGAACTTGTGAGGTGTTAATATCCAAGCATTTTGTTGGATGTGAGCTTTGCTTTATTACTTTACTTTCCTTACAACTGACATAAAGTGTAGGAAAGAGTTGACGTTACATTTCGATCTATTGAATAACAGGTTTACCTTTCCCCCACACCAGTATATTTCCACTTGAGTCTCCAGTTATGGTGTCTCCATTTTCTGAAAAAGTCACACTCAAGACGAACTTGGGCTTCTCTTGTTTCTGTAAGAAATAAAAAAAATATGGCTTTATTTACTTGGGCGGCAGAGATAGAACTGAATTGCAGACATGTAGCTTCACTAAACACTACAGAACCTTCTCTTACATGTGGTAAAGAACTAAAGCAACACAGACAAGTCCTTTTGCTACATCGACTTTGGCAACAAAAAAAAGCTTCTGCTAAATGGCGTAAATCATATTGATTTTGACAAATACATTTTATCCTAAAACTCAAGATTATCTAGCAGATTAACATAAAGACGGTATAAATAAGAGATCTCAAGTCGTACCTCAAACAAGCCTTGCTTCTTGACAAGGGTGCCCCTTTCCAGAGTCCAGAAGTAGAGGTGGGACTTCCCACACGTGACTATGATGTTGGTGTCGGTGGGGTGGAAGTCGGCAGCGAACACTCCCTCGTTGGAACACTGTACCGGGGACAAAGAGAGCCATGGTTACTGGTGTTTCAGAGTGCTTCTGACTCTATCTGTTTTAGGGCCAATGTGAACATTCTGAGGCTATGACTGAACATTCACCTTACAAATCATCAGAGCATTTCAAATGTCTATGAGGATATATAGAGCAACTCAAAAGCCAGGTAAGCTTTTCCTGAGACCTGAAGACTTGTGCGTTGGATCCACAAGGTAATGCCTAGAATTTAGCTCAAAGGGCTAACACATGTTCAAACCACAGGTCACACACACACGCACACGCACACATGCACACGCGCACACGTACACACACAAACTCACCTTGACGTCAGCCAGTCTCTCCTCTCTCTGCCAGTCCCACACGGAGAGTACATGGTCGTTGGAGTCGTCTACTACACACAGTGTGTTGCCTCCGTTCTGCACCAACCAACAGAGAGAGTGATCAGCCCAGTCCTCAGTTATTTAAGAAAGCTTTTCTGACCAGTCAAAGCACACTCAAAATCTGGTTCATATATTAGCTATGATTGTTTTCATGAAGGGTCCATAGCTTACCGATTTTGAGAAGGCGAGGCAAACCAGGGCGCGGTCAAAGAAGCCTGTTCCCAGAACGTGGAGGGTGTTGAGACTCACTGAGTCCCAAACCCGCACATGAGGAGCCAACTGCTGTCAGCACACACACACACACACGCGCACACGCACACGCACACACACACACACACACAGACGCACACACAGACGCACACACAGACACAGACACACACAGATTATTTCTAATCATGAAATATGTGAAGTGATCATAGATTTAAAGTTATGTGACAATGAGAGGTCCCTTACTTTGCCATCGGAAGAGGTGCCTGCCACCTGTCCCGTTGCTATGGTGATTTTATCAGGATGGACAGCCAGGCTATTGGAACAGAGAGACGGCCAACACTTTGAACATCTCAATGGCCGATATCAACAATTAAGAAAAACCACAGAGACCTCAAAGCAGATCAAAGAGAAATGTTTTCCACGAAACTGTGAGTTGCTATCATATTATGTCGTTCTGTCAAACTCAAGGTCATGGGGTTTCGTTACAGGAAGTCATGTCTGATTTGATTCTTACCGATGTTGACAAGACTCCTCCCTCTTCTATTACTGATGGCTGATAGGACACTACAGAAGGACACTACAGAAGGACACTAAAGAAGGACACTACAGAAGGACAGTACAGAAGGGCACTACAGAAGGACACTACAGAAAGACACTACAAAAGGACACTACAGAAGGACACTACAGAAGGGCACTACAGAAGGGCACTACAGAAGGGCACTAAAGAAGGGCACTAAAGAAGGACACTACAGAAGGACACTAAAGAAAGATACTACAGAAGGGCACTACAGAAGGGCACTACAGAAGGACACTACAGAAGGACACTACAGAAGGACACTACAGAAGGGCACTACAGAAGGGCACTAAAGAAGGGCACTAAAGAAGGGCACTAAAGAAGGACACTACAGAAGGACACTACAGAAGGACACTAAAGAAGGACACTACAGAAGGACAGTACAGAAGGACACTACAGAAGGACACTATAGAAGGACACTAAAGAAGGACACTACAGAAGGACAGTACAGAAGGGCACTACAGAAGGACACTACAAAAGGACACTACAGAAGGACACTACAGAAGGGCACTACAGAAGGGCACTAAAGAAGGGCACTAAAGAAGGGCACTAAAGAAGGACAAAGAAGGACAGAAGGACACTACAGAAGGACACTACAGAAGGACACTACAGAAGGGCACTACAGAAGGAAGAAGGACACTACAGAAGGGCACTACAGAAGGAACACTAAAGAAGGGCACTAAAGAAGGACACTACAGAAGGGCACTAAAGAAGGGCACTAAAGAAGGACACTACAGAAGGCACTACAAAAGGACACTACAGAAGGACACTACAGAAGGACACTACAGAAGGACACTACAGAAGGGCACTAAAGAAGGACACTACAGAAGGACACTACAGAAGGACACTACAGAAGGACACTACAGAAGGGCACTACAGAAGGACACTACAGAAGGGCACTACAGAAGGACACTAAAGAAGGACACTAAAGAAGGACACTACAGAAGGACACTACAGAAGGGCACTACAGAAGGACACTAAAGAAGGACACTAAAGAAGGACACTACAGAAGGACACTACAGAAGGACACTACAGAAGGGCATTACACCTTAGAGAGATATAAGAGAATGTCAGAGGCACCTGTACCACTGAGCGAGAAGAAAGCTAACGTCTCCCTGTGCCCTGCCACGAATCAACTCTTATTAATTAGATGTTCATTGTCAGCGTGACCCCAGGCCGACCCCTCGTCTGTTAATGTGCCAGTGAGTTTTTACCTCATTATATTTCCTACCAGCCTTTTTTCCCCCCGTCAGATAATTACCTGCCCGACACTATAACTGAGGAAAAGCAGCTGCAGACCAGCCACTCATTTACTTTAGCCCGCCTCGTTATGAAGGAGTTATTCCATAGGATTAGGATTAGACAGGAATACTGATCGAAGCAGGTGGGCGACAAGCACCCACATCAAGGCGTATAACAAAGCACAGCTTTTTCATCAATTAAGCCCTTCCAACTTGGAGTTGTGTTGCCTGTTTCTTTGAAGAAAGCGGAAAGATAGCAAGTTATTTCAATACATTGCTTAATAAATGTTGAATACTGTTGGTCTGAGAATACTATACACGGCAGATGGTGACAATGATTTCGGGGTTAAATAGGGCAGTGTCTCTTTTGGCATGACCTAGCAGCAGGTAACCTTGTGGTAGAGCATTGGACCAGTAACCGAAAGGTTGCTGGATCTAATCCTCGAGCTGACAAGGTAAGAATATGTCGTTCTGCCCCTGAGCAAGGCAGTTAACCCACTGTGGATGTCGACGTGGATGTCGGTTATGGCAGCCCCCCCCGCACCTCTCTGATTCAGAGGGGTTGGGTTAAATGCGGAAGACACATTTCTGTTGAATGCATTCAGTTGTAAAACTGACTAGGTATCCCCCTTTCCCTTTCCCTCTCTGAATCTTAGGCCCTACTACTTGACGTTTGACAAGTAAAGCATCCAGATAAGAACATCATCACACATCAGATTGAAATGCTGTCCACTGACAGGGGACAGAACACAGCATACAGGAGAGATATAGTGTTGTATCCTATCCTGTTTCCTCTCACCACTTGATGTCGTCCGTGTGGCCGGTGTAGTGCCTCTGGAGCTGCTCGTCCACGTTGTAGAGAACCACCACAGAAGCAATGAAGTACACCGTCTCTCCCGTGGGTAACAGGTACAGGTTAGAGCGACAGTCACGCCCCCTGTACCCATAACTGGACATTTAGGTCAAGAGCCACACAACTTCAACGGAACATCAAATGTAGCCTACATATAAACCAATCTAGAATGTCTGAATTCAACGAGGCACGTTAATAAAAGCTCTTGGGCTCCTTAGGGCCACCGTAGTCTATATTTGCAACCTAATCAACCAGCATGCACCCAACCTTCCAGGGTTCCAAATGGATAATTCAGTAAGATACAGAATGTCAGTTCTAGCCACCTTTCCTTTGTTGGAAAATTCACAGTCGCCTTCAGGCAAAACACTAGACTGAACACAGAACATTCATTGTTTTATCCTGATGCTGGTGTTTCCAGAAATAGGCTTTTTTTTAAATATCCAGTATAATCTCCTCCTTCTCTCTCTCTCTCTCTCTCTCTCTCTCTCTCTCTCTCTCTCTCTCTCTCTCTCTCTCTCTCTCTCTCTCTCTCTCTCTCGCTCTCGCTCTCGCTCTCTCTCTCTCGCTCTCTCTCTCTGCTGAAATGGGGGTTGATACCTTCAGGGACAGAGTGGAGGAGAAAGGAGGGAGCTGACTACATTTTCAGCTCAGCCTGCTGACTTCTGAGTTTATGCAATTGCTGAATGCAAGAAAGCAGGGTTTGTATTTCAGTATGCAGTAGAGATGAATAGGAAATAAATATATTTTGGAGCATCCAGAAGATGTGACTTTTCATTCACAGCTGTGCAATCTGAATGTTACTTAGCAATCCATGGGGGATACATCTTACAATGCATCTCTGGCCCGAAAGCTTAGATTTTAAAGCCTACTGTTATGAACATACACTACCGTTCAAAAGTTTGGGGTCATATAGAAATGTGTTTTTGAAAGAAAAGCATTTTTTTTGTTCATTAAAATAACATCAAATTGATCAGAAATACAGTGTAGACATTGTTAATGTTGTAAATGACTATTGTAGCTGGAAACGGCAGATTGTTTTGATGGAATATCTACATAGGCGTACAGAGGCCCATTATCAGCAACCATCACTACTGTGTTCCAATGGCACGTTGTGTTAGCTAATCCAAGTTTATCATTTTAAAAGGATAATTGATCATTAGAAAACCCTTTTGCAATTATGTTAGCACAGCTGAAAACTGTTGTTCTGATTAAGGAAGCAATAAAAATGGCCTTCTTTAGACTAGTTGAGTATCTGGAGCATCAGCATTTGTGGGTTCAATTACAGGCTCAAAATGGCCAGAAACAAATAACATTCTTCTGAACCTCTTCAGTCTAGTCTTGTTCTGAGAAATGAAGACTATTCCATGTGAGAAATTGCCAAGAAACTGAAGATCTCATACAACGCTGTGTACTATTCCCTTCACAGAACAGTGCAAACTGGCACAGTGAAGAGGCGACTCCAGGATGCTGGCCTTCTAGGCAGAGTTACAAAGAAAAAGCCATTTCTCAGACTGGGCAATTAGACACTAATGTACTTGTCCTCTTGCTCAGTTGTGCACTGGGGCCTCCCACTCCTCTTTCAAATCTGGTTAGAGCCAGTTTGCGCTGTTCTGTGAAGGGAGTAATACATTTACAACATTAACCATGTCTAACAATGTCTATTTCTGATCAACGTGTTCGTTGAGAGTTGTAACGCCACTTCATCAGTTTCTTATCTTTTGAAATATACATTTTCTATTAGCCTTCCATATTTGAAAATGACCCCACTGCACTGAAAAAGGATACACCCAGTCCAGCTTGAGCTTCTTGTTTGGCAGGTCCGATTTGGCTTCCAGGCAGTAGGTCTCAACAAGGTCTTTAGCCATGTACATGGTGATGGGCCGTCCCTTCAAATACATTTTCACATATCCTTCCTCTAAAAGAAGCAACAGACATTTTCACGGGACAATTTGTCATGACTCATTGGTAACGAGGAGGAGTGTTTGTGATGGTGAGAACAGTGTATGAGAGGAGCGATAATGAAGAGAGGTGTAGAGACTCTTGAGAATGAAAGAGGGGTGTAGAGACTCTTGAGAATGAAAGAGGGGTGTAGAGACTCTTGAGAATGAAAGAGGGGTGTAGAGACTCTTGAGAATGAAAGAGGGGCGTAGACTCTTGAGAATAAAGCTGGGGTGTAGAGACTCTTGAGAATAAAGCTGGGGTGTAGAGACTCTTGAGAATAAAGCTGGGGTGTAGAGACTCTTGAGAATGAAAGAGGGGTGTAGAGACTCTTGAGAATGAAAGAGGGGCGTAGAGACTCTTGAGAATAAAGCTGGGGTGTAGAGACTTGAGAATGAAAGAGGGGTGTAGAGACTCTTGAGAATAAAGGGGGGTGTAGAGACTCTTGAGAATGAAAGAGGGGTGTAGAGCAGTGGGGGCTGTTGAAGGGAGGACGGCTCATAATATTGTCTGGAAAGGAGTGAATGGAATGGCATCAAACCCACGGAACCCACGGAACCCATGTATTTGATGTGTTTGATGTATTTGATAAAATTCCACTCACTCCACTCCATCCACTACTATGAGCCTGTCCTCCCCAATTCAGGTGCCACCAACTTCCCGTGGTGTAGAGATGATGAGAATGAAAGAGGGGTGTAGAGATGATCAATAGTTTAGAGGGGTGTAGAGACAATCAATATTCTAGAGGGGTGTAGAGATGATCAATAGTTTAGAGTGGTGTAGAGACGATCAATAGTCTAGAGGGGTGTAGAGATGATCAATAGTCAATAGATCAATAGTTTAGAGGGGTGTAGAGACAATCAATAGTTTAGAGGGGTGTAGAGACAATCAATATTCTAGAGGGGTGTAGAGACGATCAATAGTCTAGAGGGGTGTAGAGACAATCAATAGTTTAGAGGGGTGTAGAGACAATCAATATTCTAGAGGGGTGTAGAGACAATCAATATTCTAGAGGGGTGTAGAGACAATCAATATTCTAGAGGGGTGTAGAGACAATCAATATTCTAGAGGGGTGTAGAGATGATCAATAGTTTAGAGGGGTGGAGAGATGATCAATAGTTTAGAGGGGTGTAGAGACAATCAATATTCTAGAGGGGTGTAGAGACAATCAATATTCTAGAGGGGTGTAGAGACGATCAATAGTTTAGAGGGGTGTAGAGACGATTAGAAAGAAAGAGGTGTGTAGAGATGATCAATAGTTTAGAGGGGTGTAGAGACAATCAATACTTTAGAGGGGTGTAGAGATGATCAATAGTTTAGAGGGGTGTAGAGACGATCAGTAGTTTAGAGGGGTGTAGAGACAATCAATAGTTTAGAGGGGTGTAGAGATTATCAATAGTTTAGAGGGGTGTAGAGACAATCAATATTCTAGAGGGGTGTAGAGATGATCAATAGTTTAGAGTGGTGTAGAGATGATCAATAGTTTAGAGGGGTGTAGAGATTATCAATAGTTTAGAGGGGTGTAGAGACAATCAATAGTTTAGAGGGGTGTAGAGATTATCAATAGTTTAGAGGGGTGTAGAGACAATCAATATTCTAGAGGGGTGTAGAGACTATCAATAGTTTAGAGGGGTGTAGAGATGATCAATAGTTTAGAGGGGTGTAGAGACGATTAGAGGGGTGTAGAGACAATCAATAGTTTAGAGGGGGTGTAGAGATGACAATCAATAGTTTAGAGGGGTGTAGAGATTCTAGAGGGGTGTAGAGATGATCAATAGTTTAGAGGGGTGTAGAGACGATCAATAGTTTAGAGGGGTGTAGAGATGATCAATAGTTTAGAGGGGTGTAGAGATGATCAATAGTTTAGAGGGGTGTAGAGACAATCAATAGTTTAGAGGGGTGTAGAGAGTATCAATAGTTTAGAGGGGTGTAGAGATGATCAATAGTTTAGAGGGGTGTAGAGACAATCAATAGTTTAGAGGGGTGTCATGGTTATGAGATGTTGATATACATTTTAAAAATGACAAGTTTTAAAGGAGTGAATGCATTTAGTAAAATAAATTATAGATCAGCAAAACACAGAGATAGATAGGCTTTCATTTTCCTTTTATTCAGATAATAACAACGAATGATGCAAAAATGAACAGAGAAGACAACATGCATATGGTGCCACAGCAAGGGAAGCAAAAACAACCAAGAAGAAACAAAACACAGAAAAAAAACATGAAACATGACGGTCATGGAGAGGAATGCTTTTTCAAGTCCATTTTTTCAATCTAATGCAAAGAGCTGGTATGGACCTAGCTTAGTAACAGATTTGGAAGTATTGGCTAGGTGATTTGACGGGGCTCCTGTAGTTCGGAGTGTCTAAAGGAGTGTGGCTAACTGACTTTTTCAGGGGGATAGTGAACGTCGGGGTCTTCCTGACTCCAGTGGACCTGACAGACTTGTCAGGTTCATTCTTGGAGTCAGGCGCCGTGTGGGGAGCGGAGGAGCGGCCAGACTCGGCTGCCATGCTTGATTTGGGCACCTCAGCGGTTCCAATCCTTTTCGATGGGTGGGACAGGTATATCTGCACGGTTACTAGGTAGGTTAGGTGGAAGAGTTGGAAATGGGGCCAGTTGCTCTTCTGCTATAATGGACGACCACAAAACACGGGACTGGTACTAGACAAGCTACCGTATCTACTGGTTAACAACCGCTGGTGGGCTAAACTACTGGGGCTCTCACTCTTCAAGGTACGCTTGAGACTTTTACTAAAAGAGTGCATTAGTGGCTCAACATATAACTAATGTCTATGATAAACATGAGACAGTAAAGCGCCTCTTTTTTGATCTACTTTAGCTGGCATCAGGGTGAATAACTTTCATCTTTAAATATGTTCACTTGACCTACCATGCTTATCTTATGCATTTTTAAATATATATATTTTTTTGTTGCCACTGACAGCATTGAATTTGTCCATGAGGACCATGAGTTTCACGAGAGTCTGCTTCCAAACATGTCTCTTTCATTTTACTTTAGCCAGACTTGTGGAAATTGGGCATAAGTTGTCCATCAAACACTCCGTACTGAAGGCCATGCAAGAGAAGGCCACTCCAAAAAGACTTCAAAAGACATAAAGGGAAGACATTGTAATGCAAACAGCCCTTTTCAGAATATGTGATACCAACACTCTGAAAAGGGGGCTCTGAGGAGATCAGGGTGCATTGCAGGAAATATTTGGTGGGGTTCCTATGGTGACGAGGACAAAAGAGAGCTGTGTGGCTGTGAGCAAACATATCTACAACGTGGCAATTCCACACTAAGCTTGACAGCTAGTCTAAAAGCATCACTGCAATCAACCAGACACAGTTCAGACTCAGGTTGCCCAAACTCTGCACTATAACTACACAGCGGATTCAAATAATCATCTCATCATCAAGCTTTGATTATTTGAATCAGCTGTGTAGTGCTGGGACCAAAATCCAAAACGTGTACCCAGAGGGGGCCCAAAGACCGAGTTTGGGAAACCCTGTGTTAGGAGTGTGTATATTAGTCCACAGTTGGCTGACATATTGGGGAGGGAAACTATCACACTCACTGTCAACCCAAACCCACCCGTGCCACGGGGCTGCTCTCTGTGCATTGGGCCTATGACTCACAGGCAAAAGGAGTCCGTCAGTAGCCTATACTGTACGTTCTCGCACGAGACAAGAACAATTGCTGTAGTCTAAGTCTAATAGCTCCAGGTATGTGTAACGTAATATCCTGCCGACTACGCCATATTGTGATATGGAGGGGTCTTAGCTACCACACTATTTCTTTGGGTGCAATTCCCATGATGGTGGCATAGTGTGTCCGATAACCCGCCCTCCCCCCACGCCACATACAGCTCCTTTATGTGTAGATTAACTATTTGTCTAAGGCCTTAGGAGAACACAATGTCCAGAGAGCTGCTAACGTAAGGGGGCTTGAGGACCAAAACCTACCTTTGCAGTGTGTCACTCGTCGCATCCCTTGTGTGTTCAGAGAGAAGGGGACAGAAGGACCAGGTGAGGTTTTGCTTCCTGTTCCTGACCTGGACTTCCTGTTCCTGACCTGGACTTCCTGTTCCTGACCTGGACTTCCTGTTCCTGACCTGGACTTCCGGTTCCTGACCTGGACTTCCGGTTCCTGACCTGGACTTCCGGTTCCTGACCTGGACTTCCTGTTTCTGACCTGGACTTCCGGTTCCTGACCTGGACTTCCTGTTCCTGACCTGGACTTCCTGTTCCTGACCTGGACTTCCTGTTCCTGACCTGGACTTCCGGTTCCTGACCTGGACTTCCGGTTCCTGACCTGGACTTCCGGTTCCTGACCTGGACTTCCTGTTCCTGACCTGGACTTCCTGTTCCTGACCTGGACTTCCTGTTTCTGACCTGGATATGCTCATCATTGGGACTTGTTCCACTTCCTACGTTTTATACAAGCGCCTTGCCTCAGCCTTGACAACACTTATTCTGTTGTGCTTTGAGCTATTTTCTGTTTGAATCTAGGCAAATCATCCATCTATTCATCTTTCCATCTGATCTACCAGTCTGAACAGGAGCATCTGACAACTTCACATAGGCCACAGGCTAAGCATGTAGTGTTTCTGTTACTTGTTTGGTCATTATGGATTTGTGGAAGATTAGATGTACTATAGAGAGATTCTAATCAACAGAAAATTGGGACTATTCAGATTATACGAGAGGCACAATGTCCATTGGGACTATTCAGGCATCATCTCGATAGCTGTTATGTGTAATCAGTTATTTGCATTGATTCGTTGAGTTCTCCTTAAGGTTGAAGGTTTATGACACTACCCTAGGACTGTGCTGGTCTGATCAGGCTATTATAGACAATAATTGATTCAAATCATCAACAAGGATATGTTAATGTTGGTGCCAGTGTATTTTCTCTGCTGATCAGCCCACTGTCTTGCTGGAATCAAACCTCAGCCAGAGTAAGGTTCAGCAAGAATCAAACCTCAGCCAGAGTAAGGTTCAGCAAGAATCACACCTCAGCCAGAGTAAGGTTCAGCAAGAATCACACCTCAGCCAGAGTAAGGTTCAGCAAGAATCAAACCTCAGCCAGAGTAAGGTTCAGCAAGAAACACCTCAGCCAGAGTAAGGTTCAGCAAGAATCAAACCTCAGCCAGAGTAAGGTTCAGCAAGAATCAAACCTCAGCCAGAGTAAGGTTCAGCAAGAATCAAACCTCAGCCAGAGTAAGGTTCAGCAAGAATCAAACCTCAGCCAGAGTAAGGTTCAGCAAGAATCAAACCTCAGCCAGAGTAAGGTTCAGCAAGAATCAAACCTCAGCCAGAGTAAGGTTCAGCAAGAATCACGCCTCAGCAAGAATCAAACCTCAGCCAGAGTAAGGTTCAGCAAGAATCAAACCTCAGCCAGAGTAAGGTTCAGCAAGAATCAAACCTCAGCCAGAGTAAGGTTCAGCAAGAATCAAACCTCAGCCAGAGTAAGGTTCAGCAAGAATCAAACCTCAGCCAGAGTAAGGTTCAGCAAGAATCAAACCTCAGCCAGAGTAAGGTTCAGCAAGAATCAAACCTCAGCCAGAGTAAGGTTCAGCAAGAATCAAACCTCAGCCAGAGTAAGGTTCAGCAAGAATCAAACCTCAGCCAGAGTAAGGTTCAGCAAGAATCAAACCTCAGCCAGAGTAAGGTTCAGCAAGAATCAAACCTCAGCCAGAGTAAGGTTCAGCAAGAATCAAACCTCAGCCAGAGTAAGGTTCAGCAAGAATCAAACCTCAGCCAGAGTAAGGTTCAGCAAGAATCAAACCTCAGCCAGAGTAAGGTTCAGCAAGAATCAAACCTCAGCCAGAGTAAGGTTCAGCAAGAATCAAACCTCAGCCAGAGTAAGGTTCAGCAAGAATCAAACCTCAGCCAGAGTAAGGTTCAGCAAGAATCAAACCTCAGCCAGAGTAAGGTTCAGCAAGAATCAAACCTCAGCCAGAGTAAGGTTCAGCAAGAATCAAACCTCAGCCAGAGTAAGGTTCAGCAAGAATCAAACCTCAGCCAGAGTAAGGTTCAGCAAGAATCAAACCTCAGCCAGAGAAAGGTTCAGCAAGAATCACACCTCAGCAAGAATCAAACCTCAGCCAGAGTAAGGTTTCAAACCTTTAGGTTCAGCAAGAATCAAACCTCAGCCAGAGTAAGTTAAGAATCAAAATAAAGGTTCAAGAATCAAACCTCAGCCAGAGAAAGGTTCAGCAAGAATCACACCTCAGCAAGAATCAACCCCCAGCAACAGGTTTTTTTTTACCTTTATTTAACTAGGCTAAGTCAGTTAAGAACAAATTCTTATTTTCAATGATTGCCTCAGAACTACCTGTTCAGAATGACAGATTTGTACTTTGTCAGCTCGGGGGTTTGAACTTGTAACCTTCTGGTTATTAGTCCAATGCTCTAACCACTAGGCTACCCTTTCGCCCTAGGTTCAGAGGGGTGATGATCAATCAGGGAGAATTACACCAGATAAATCAGCCTAATGGGATACAGCAATCTAATTTACACAGTGATCAATACCACTCTGGAGATCTCATAGTGTTTACTGTTACTACTACTGTATACAAACTCCTACAGTAAAACGTGTAGTACAGGTATATAAGGAAACAGGAAAAAGGAAGTCAGATAACAATGGAGGTTGAAATGCTTAATAGGAATTAATGTGAGGATAGAAGTGGTTATGGAAGGTTGGATGATTAATGGTTTGGAGGATGAATGTTTTCAACACGTTACAAAGACAATATCACCACTGCACATCACAGAACAGCCTTGAGTGGTAGTCTGTGAGCTGAGAATTAACCAAGTGAGCAAAAGTGGTCGAAATGACGTCATTACAACGTCATTACAACCAAACACGTGTCACTATGACGTCATTGCGAACAGTTTGGCCTGATGGGGAGGAGGCGCTAACTTTAACCTGCAAAGAACTAGTAACATTTGTTTTGCACGTCTGTAATTAAACAATGCTGACAAATTGAATTAACCCTCTAACTCACAGGGAGCCAATGAGTGCATGGCATCGCTGATTAGAGTACCATTGACTCTTACCTGTATTGAAAACGGGCTCCTTCAGTTTGCTGCAAGGTGGATGAAAAAAAAAGCTGTGTCAACACTTTCCGTCACTGCGACCAGGTATGTTCAATCAAACGCAGATAAAGTTTTTGAATGATAACAAACACTACTCGAACACAGGGTCATGTGCAGACGGGTGAAACATTTTGAAACGGACTGAAACGGGTAGGTTTACAATAAGAACTGCTTGTTTTAGTTTTATGTTTCAAAAACATTTCACTACGGTGTGCCCTACTGAACACTACCCAGGTCTGGCTGTGAAGGACCAGTCATTGATGTTATGCTAGCTGTACCTTTCGCTGGCTCTCTTGCTGCTGGAGTTGCTTCCGGTGGAGCCGGCACGGGTGCGGTTGCTCTTGGAGTCTCCGCTGTCTTTGCGCGTCAGCGTGCTCATCGTTTCGTTGGAGTTGGTTCTCCTCACAGTGCTGGGGAGAGATGGTAAAATGGATGATAAAACTACCCGATGGTGCCTTTTACAGCTGCTTAAAAGATATTGTCCAAGGAATTATGTTTCTAAGGCGCATAAAGGAGTACTTCTTTACTTGTCTGTAAACTATTGAAATTAACACCCAAGATGTCTCTCTCTGGGGAAGTGATGGTAAAATTAATGATAACATGACTAAAAACAGAGAAGGTAAAACAGAGAAGATAAAAAACATGAGCTGGTGTACACACACAAAAATGATTTTGTGTGGTGCTGACTAACGGAGAATAAACTATAATCTATCAAAAATAAAGAGAGTCACACACTCCATATATAAACTCCCAGTAATGTATTTAGTGTTATTTGGTAAATACCCAATAAATTACTGGATGTTGACTTATGGTGTGTGTGACTCTCTTTATTGTGATAGTTTAAAAGAGAGAACAACATGAACTGTCTGGGGAATACTATTAAAATAGTCAGTTATTTAGCTGTTTCCCCGCAAATCCTTCTGGAAAACATCCTCTATCACCTGAAACATCGAAGACTTCAAACTTTATTTTGACCTTTTAGCGACAAGGACAAGCATGGACCATACCAGCAAGCTATAAATACCAGTATCTGTTACGATCCCTCATAGGTCCTTGTTAAGTACAGACCATCATAGAACACCAAAGGAAGGCCCTATGCTAGGAAACCAGATTACTGATCCATGACAGAGGGAGATCTTTCCCTCTCTTTCCGCTGTGGACACATTTGTGAGGGTATTAGAGTCGATGGTTGAAACATGTCAAAGGGCTGCCCATTCAAATGCCTGTACAAAGGAAGGGCTTTATCAGCAGTCCATTGGCTAGAATGGCTTCCAGGCTCAAGTCTAATCCGGCATACAAAACAAAGTCCATTCACTCCTGCCGTTGGGGCTGATGTTATCCCTCTGAAACAGGGTCCGGGGATGTGTGTGTGTGTGTTGTGTGTGGAGTGGAGGGGGTCTTTGTTAGTTGAGGTATGTCAGGCAGCAGGCATACCTCGATCAGGAATGGAGTTAATTAGGCCATGGGGGCTCTATTGAAATATTTTGACAACGTTGGTGGGCATGGGAGCAGCACCTAATGTAGTTGATCTAATCAACACACACACGGTTACTGGTGAGACTGGGTCTGGGGGGGGGGGGGGGTTAGGGCCAGACAGATGGAGAGATTGGGTCTGGGGGGTTAGGGCCAGACAGACTGGTAAGACTGGGTCTGGGGGGGTTAGGGCCAGACAGACTGGTGAGACTGGTTCTGGGGGGTTTAGGGCCAGACAGATGGAGAGACTGGGTCTGGGGGGGTTAGGGCCAGACAGACTGGTGAGACTGGGTCTGGGGGGGGGTTAAGGCCAGACAGACTGGTGAGACTGGGGGTTTGGGCCAGACAGACTGGGTCTGGGGGTTAGGGCCAGACAGACTGGTGAGACTGGGGGGTTAGGGCCAGACAAACTGGGTCTGGGGGGGTTAGGGCCAGACAGACTGGTGAGACTGGGTTAGGACCAGACAGACTGGTGAGACTGGGTCTGGGGGGGGTTAGGGCCAGACAAACTGGGTCTGGGGGGTTAGGGCCAGACAGGGGAGACTTAGGGCCAGACAGACTGGTGAGACTGGGTCTGGGGGGTTAGGGCCAGACAGACTGGGTCTGGGGGGGTTAGGGCCAGACAGACTGGAGAGACTGGGTCTGGGGGGGTTAGGGCCAGACAGACTGGTGAGACTGGGTCTGGGGGGGGTTAGGGCCAGACAAACTGGGTCTGGGGGGTTAGGGCCAGACAGACTGGTGAGACTGGGTTAGGGCCAGACAGACTGGTGAGACTGGGTCTGGGGGGGTTAGGGCCAGACAGACTGGAGAGACTGGGTTAGGGCCAGACAGACTGGTGAGACTGGGTCTGAGGGGGTTAGGGCCAGACAGACTGGTGAGACTGGGTTAGGGCTAGATGCGCGTGTGCACACACACACACACTCACACACACACACACACTCACAAACACACACACTCACAAAACACACACACACACACACGGAGGGAAGGAGAGAGATTCATTCATTTGTTTATTAACTAATTCATTCCATTTAAAGTTAATTTAACCAGGATAGTCCAATCAGAAACTGTAGCCACTGCTTTCCAGGGGGAAAGATGTTTTATAATGAATGGTGTTATTCATTGTTCATGGAAATTATCTGTTAATTAAATGTCTCATTCATCTATGGGGGATGGGTAGCATTGAGGTAACATAATGAGCATTTAGGATGATGATAACGTAACAGTCTGGACACTCTCTAACCTGCTTGGAGGGGTTAGGGCCAGACAGACTGGAGAGACTGGGTCTGGGGGGTTAGGGCCAGACGGACTGGAGAGACTGGGTCTGGGGGGTTAGGGCCAGACAGACTGGAGAGATTGGGTCTGGGGGTTAGGGCCAGACACTGGGTCTGGGGGACAGACAGATGGAGAGACTGGGTCTGGGGGGTTAGGGCCAGACAGATGGAGAGATTGGGTCTGGGGGGTTAGGGCCAGACAGATGGAGAGACTGGGTCTGGGGGGTTAGGGCCAGACAGATGGAGAGACTGGGTCTGGGGGGTTAGGGCCAGACGGACTGGAGAGACTGGGTCTGGGGGGTTAGGGCCAGACAGACTGGAGAGACTGGGTCTGGGGGGTTAGGGCCAGACAGATGGAGAGTCTGGGTCTGGGGGGTTAGGGCCAGACAGATGGAGAGACTGGGTCTGGGGGGTTAGGGCCAGACAGATGGAGAGACTGGGTCTGGGGGGTTAGGGCCAGACAGATGGAGAGACTGGGTCTGGGGGGTTAGGGCCAGACAAAACATTAGGAACACCTCCTCTTTCCATGACATAGACTGACCAGGTGAATCCAGGTGAAGCTTATCCCTTATTGATGTTACCTGTAAAATCCACTTCAATCAGTTTAGATGAAGAGATGAAGACAGGTTAAAGAAGGAGTGTTAAGCCTTGAGAATATTGAGATATGGATTGTGTACGTGTTGCCATTCAGAGGGTGAATGGGAAAGACAAAATATTTAAATGCTTTTGAACGGAGTCTGGTAGTAAGTGCCAAGTGTACTGGTTTGTGTCACTAACAGCAACGCTGCTGGGTTTGTCACTAACAGCAACGCTGCTGGGTTTGTCACTAACAGCAACGCTGCTGGGTTTGTCACACTCAACAATTTCACGTGTGTATCAAAATGGTCCACCACCCAAAAGTCATCCAGCCAACTTGACACATCCAGCCAACTAGACACAACTGTGGGAAGCATTGGAGTCAACATGGGCCAGCATCCCCGTGGAAAACTTTTGACACATTTGTCCATGACCCGACGAATGGAGGCTGTTCTGAGGGCAAAAGGAGGTGCAACTCAATATTAGGAAGGTGCTCTTAAGTGCTTTGCAGACTCAGTGTAGATCATTCTCGATCTATTGATTCAGTCTGGAGAAGGTTCTTTGATACGGCATCCATATTAGGAACTCTTCCACCCTCCCTCTTCTCCTCTTTACATCAAATTACTCTAGAGTCTGTCGTCTCATCCATCCACCTTCCCATTCGTCAGTCCAGGATTATGATCATTTGACTCCAGGAATAACCATCAGTGGAGGAGTGCCTTTTGTTCCCCTGACAGTAGTGATTGATGACCTGTGCTCCCCTTGCCCCAGTCAGCCCCAGTCTGTTAATCAGGGCCTGGTCTCTGAATGCCACGGCGGTGGGTATGGGGATGGCCGTGACAGCACTGTCCCTTTGTTTTTACCATCCACCTAAAATGTCAGAGGCTCTCCCGTCTGAGGAGGGGATATTTATGCCAGGGGGAAAAATGTGATGTGGCACAGACAGGCCAAACAGGAGACAGTAGTAATGCAGTGAAGAGAAAACATTGTGGGTCGGTAGGAGACATAATGTGGGTTTGTAGGAGACATAATGTGGGTTTGTAGGAGACATAATGTGGGTTTGTAGGAGACACAATGTGGGTTTGTAGGATACATAATGTGGGTTTGTAGGAGACATAATGTGGGTTTGTAGGAGACATAATGTGGGTTTGTAGGAGACATAATGTGGGTTTGTAGGAGACACAATGTGGGTTTGTAGGATACATAATGTGGGTATGTAGGAGACATAATGTGGGTTTTTAGGAGACATAATGTGGGTTTGTAGGAGACATAATGTGGGTTTGTAGGAGTCAGTGTGGGTTTGTAGGAGACATAATGTGGGTTTGTAGGAGACTGTGTGGATTTGTAGGAGACATAATGTGGGTTTGTAGGATACATCATGTGGGTTTGTAGGAGACATAATGTGGGTTTGTAGGAGACACAATGTGGGTTTGTAGGAGACATAATGTGGGTTTGTAGGATACATCATGTGGGTTTGTAGGAGACATAATGTGGGTTTGTAGGAGACAGTGTGGGTTTGTAGGAGACATAATGTGGGTTTGTAGGATACATCATGTGGGTTTGTAGGAGACATAATGTGGGTTTGTAGGGGACATAATGTGGGTTTGTAGGAGACATAATGTGGGTTTGTAAGAGACATAATGTGGGTTTGTAGGAGACAGTGTGGGTTTGTAGGAGACATAATGTGGGTTTGTAGGGGACATAATGTGGGTTTGTAGGAGACATAATGTGGGTTTGTAGGAGACATAATGTGGGTTTGTAGGAGACAGTGTGGATTTGTAGGAGACATAATGTGGGTTTGTAGGATACATCATGTTGGTTTGTAGGAGACATAATGTGGGTTTGTAGGAGACACAATGTGGGGTTATATCTGACATAATGTGGGTTTGTAGGAGACATAGTGTGGGTTTGTAGGAGACATAATGTGGGTTTGTAGGAGACATAAAGTGGGTTTGTAGGAGACATAATGTGGGTTTGTAGGGGACATAATGTGGGTTTGTAAGATACATAATGTGGGTTTATAGGAGACATAATGAGGGTTTGTAAGAGACATAATGTGGGTTTGTAGGAGACATAATGTGGGTTTGTAGGAGACAATGTGGGTTTGTAGGAGACAATGTGTCGACTTAGTGGACTAATCAAATAAACACACCACATTTGGGATGATTTCCTACGTTGTATGATATTTTTGTTCTGGTAGAATTGTGTATTTCAATAGTGTCCACGTATTGAGCTTTAGGTTACAACTGACTATGACTACGTTTAGCTATTCATACTGCCAGCTGGCAGCAAACCAGAACAAATTGTGGTTGTCTGCTTGGAACAGAGTCATTACTGTTTTAAAAGGATCAATTAGTCAACACTAAAACACTAGGGTTGGTTTTAATCAAAGCAAGAAAAAGTACTGTTGAACTATATCTCGTAAACTGACCCTATGTCTCATCAACTGACCCTATGTCTCATCAACTGACCCTATGTCTCATAAACTGACCCTATGTCTCATAAACTGACCCTATGTCTCATAAACACTCCTCATGCCTCATGCCTTTTGCACACAATGTATATAGATTTTTTTTCTTTCTACTATGTTATTGACTTGTTTATTGTTTACTCCATGTGTAACTGTTGTTGTTGTTGTCTGTTCACACTGTTATGCTTTTTCTTGGCCAGGTCGCAGTTGTAAATGAGAACTTGTTCTCAACTAGCCTACCTGGTTAAATAAAGGTGAAATAAAAATAAATTAATAAACTGGCCCTATGTCTCATAAACTGAACCTCTATCAGGTCACGTGGTCAGGAAAACCCCTGGATTTAGGCCTACCAAAATGTAACAGAAGCGATTTGAGCTGTTTACCTCTTGGTTGCTGTTGCAGCAGCATCCTTCCTGGAGCTGGAGAGGGACGGTAGCGTGCCGCCACTTTTCTTTGGTAGGACAGTGCCGTTGTTGACCATGGGCCTTAGAGGGAGGGCAGCCATCATGGGTCTGGCTGTAAAACAAACACACACAGTAGCACAGACTAAGTGGGGCTTTGCATTGAACCAGCTGCAACTGATGATCTGCCCTGAACCAGCTTCAACATACAGAAAATAACCACACCTTAAAGGTGACTTTAAAGCTGTTGGGAACTGTCATAGTCAGGTGTGAAGTGAACGAACCAGAAATGTAAACGTTATAATTTATAGGAAAGGTTGAATACAATGCTTTGGAGACATCCCAGCATTGTCATTAAAATCCGATGACATAATGACCAGAAACGGATAGAAATTATGTAAATATAACATCATTTTAACCGGTTTTGCCAAGTTTGCCCCACTGGAATTGATCACATGGAAGCATATCCAATACAAGACACTTCCACTGTTCTTCTGACCTCTGTCATTTTGAATGGAGTTGGAAGTCAATAAATGGCCCTCGACCAAGAGATGTACAACTAATAGGCTGATGGAAAGTTCATGGGACTAAGCTGAGTCGTGTGATGACGTACTGAACGTGGCAGAGATGTTTAACTCTTGAACCTGATTAGAACTTAGCAGAAGAGTGTGTAAGTATCTCTTTACCGGATCTAGTCCCCAAAAAGACTGATGATGATAATGGAGGAAAAGCCCACTCAGGGTTAGGGCTATATGTTATATATACAGTATACTTCTCCAAACACACCAAGACATTTGTGAAGAGGGCACGACAAAGCCTATTCACCATCAGGAAACTAAAAAGATTTGGCATGGGTCCTGAGATTGCATCACTGCCTGGTACAGTAATTGCTCAGCCTCTGACCGCAAGGCACTACAGAGGGTAGTGCGTACGGCCCAGTACATCACTGGGGCTAAGCTTCCTGCCATCCAGGACCTCTACACCAGGCGGTGTCAGAGGAAGGCCCTAAGAATTGTCAAAGACCCCAGCCACCCCAGTCATAGACTGTTCTCTCTACTACCGCATGGCAAGCGGTACCGGAGCGCCAAGTCTAGGACAAAAAGGCTTCTCAACAGTTTTTACCCCCAAGCCATAAGACTACTGAACAGGTAATCAAATGGCTACCCGGACTAATTGCATTGTGTGCCCCTCCCCCACCCCTGCTGCTACTCGCTGTTTATTATCTATGAATAGTCACTTTACTCCAACCCCACACATTGACTCAGTATTGGGTTACTTGTTTTACTTGACTTTATTTAGTCAATATTTTCTTAACTCTATTTTCTTAAAACTGCATTGCTTGTTTAGGGCTTGTAAGCATTTCACGGTAAGGTGTAACAAAAATCAATCAACCTTTTGTGTTATTGAAAAATTTACATTTTTATATTTGATTAACTGTTTTGTATTCAGTTTATGTGACCAATAAAATGTGATTTGATCATCAGCCTTCATCAGCCTTCATCATCAACATTGATCATCAGCCTTCATCAACAGCCTTCATCAATAGCCTTCATCATCAGCCTTCATCAATATCCTTCATCAATAGCCTTCATCATCAGCCTTCATCAATAGCCTTCATCATCAGCCTTCATCAACAGCCTTCATCAATAGCCTTCATCATCAGCCTTCATCAATATCCTTCATCAATAGCCTTCATCATCATCAGCCTTCATCATCAGCCTTTCATCATCAGCCTTCATCATCAGCCTTCATCATCAATAGCCTTCATCAACATGCTTCATCATCAGTATAAATCAACAGACTTCAGCAATAGCCTTCATCATCAGCCTTCACCAACAGCCTTCATCAATAGCCTTCATCAACAGCCTTCATCAATAGCCTTCATCAACAGCCTTCATCAATAGCTTCATTCATCAACAGCCTTCATCAATAGCCTTCATCATCGCCTTCATCAGCCTTCATCAATAGCCTCATCAATAGCCTTCATCAGCTTTCATCAATAGCCTTCATCATCAGCCTTCACCAACAGCCTTCATCAATAGCCTTCATCAACAGCCTTCATCAATAGCCTCATCATCAGCCTTCAGCCTTCATCAATAGCCATTCATCAATAGCCTTCATCATCAGCCTTCATCAATAGCCTTCATCATCAGCCTTCATCAATAGCCTTCATCATCAGCCTTCCTCAATAGCCTTCATCAATAGCCTTCATCCAGCCTTCATTAGCCTTCATCAACACAGCCTTCATCAATAGCCTTCATCATCAGCCTTCATCATCAGCCTTCATCAATAGCCTTCATCAATAGCCTTCATCAACAGCCTTCATCAATAGCCTTCATCAACAGCCTTCATCAATAGCCTTCATCAATAGCCTTTCATCAGCCTTCATCAGCCTTCATCAATAGCCTTCATCAATCAATCATCAATAGCCTTCATCATCAGCCTTCACCAACAGCCTTCATCAATAGCCTTCATCAGCCTTCATCAATAGCCTTCATCATCAGCCTTCATCAATCAGCCTTCATCAACAGCCTTCATCAATAGCCTTCATCATCAGCCTTCATCAACAGCCTTCATCAATAGCCTTCATCATCATCAATAGCCTTCATCAGCTTCATCATCTTCATCAATAGCCTTTCATCAGCCTTCAGCCTTCATCAATAGCCTTCATCATCAGCCTTCATCAATAGCCTTCATCAATAGCCTTCATCAATAGCCTTCATCAATAGCCTTCATCAATCAACAGCCTTCATCAATAGCCTTCATCATCAGCCTTCAAACATCATCAATAGCCTTCATCTGTATATTGTATGTGGACGCAGGAATAAATAACAGGATCAACATATCATCAATAGGGTCTGCAGACTTTGTTCTTTTATTAGAAATCCTGCCTCTATATGTGCCGTCAGTCACTCTGCTTCAGAACATCACTCACACCTTCAGTGACTCCATTCTAACATCATCACGGGCCCACTTAACTCCCTCAGCATTATTGCTAACAGCACTGATAAGGGCCTTTGCCAGGCCTGTATTTGTCATGGATGGCTGAACAGTGACTTCATAAAATATTTATCACTGCAGATAAAGCTGGGTTTGTTATATGCATTGCCTTCATCAATAGGCATCCTGCTTCATCATCAGTATAAATCAACAGTGCATGCGTGGTTGCATGTGTGTGCAGTGGGTCAGGGTTCCTCATTAGTGTGCGCCTTCATCAATAGGTGTGCCTTCATGTGTGTGTGTATGCCTACATCAATATCCTTCATCAATAGTAGAATCATCAATCTTGGCAGGGCATACTGGCAGAAGATATAGCAGAATTAGACCAAACAGACGCACCAGGCAGAGACCTTGAGTGACGGGGGAGCACTGAGAGTAGTAGAGAGCAGAGCAGAGAGAGCAAGCAGCAGAGAGAGACATCAGGGCATAGAGAAGAGAGAGACCAAACAGAGACAGCAGAGAGTAGGAGAGAGAGAGAGAGAGCAAAGAGAGAGAGAGAGCAGAGAGAGACATCAGAGAGAGAACAGAGAGACAGAGAGAGAGAGAGAGAGCAGAGAGAGAGAGAGCAGAGAGAGACAGAGAGAGAGAGAGAGAGAGAGAGAGAGAGAGAGACAGAGAGAGACAGAGGGGGAGACAGAGAGAGAGAAGAGAGAGAGAGAGAGAGATGACTCATACTCTCACAGCCAAAATATGCATCATGTGACTAAATTCAGCTACAAAACTAGGTGCACTGCGAATTATGATGTTCTCACTGTTGTTGTCTGTGAATTGTTGCCACATAATATGATTTAGTGTGGGTGTCAGCACATGCTAGAATTAAGGAAAAACTATGCAAGTGTTTCCACAGCATACCACCTCTCACCCACTCTGTGTTGGGGGACTGGAATGGCATGCAGTCTGGAGCACCACCAACATCAGAATGCTCTCCATTGACCGTGTCACAGTAGACACCAGTGCTCAGTAGACAGCAGTGCTCAGTAGACACCAGTTCTCAGTAGACACCAGTTCTCAGTAGACACCAGTTCTCAGTAAACACCAGTTCTCAGTAGACACCAGTTCTCAGTAGACACCAGTGCTCAGTAGACACCAGTGCTCAGTAGACACCAGTGCTCAGTAGACACCAGTGCTCAGTAGACACCAGTGCTCAGTAGACACCAGTGCTCAGTAGACACCAGTGCTCAGTAGACACCAGTGCTCAGTAGACACCAGTGCTCAGTAGACACCAGTGCTCAGTAGACACCAGTGCTCAGTAGACACCAGTGCTCAGTAGACACCAGTGCTCAGTAGACACCAGTGCTCAGTAGACACCAGTGCTCAGTAGACAGCAGTGCTCAGTAGACACCAGTTCTCAGTAGACACCAGTTCTCAGTAGACAGCAGTGCTCAGTAGACAGCAGTGCTCAGTAGACAGTTCTCAGTGTTCAGTAGTATAGACACCATGTAGACACCACATTTCTCAGACATCCCTACTTCATTATGTCATAGGTAGAAGGGATGTCTGGAAATGTCATAGGTAGAAGGGATGTCTGGAAATGCACACTGTACATTAAACACAGTAGACTCCATAGACACATGGCAGTGCTTGGTAAGGTTGTTAGAGGGGACAGATCCTACCTGGCTTTCCAACATTGCTTTCTGATGAGGGGGATCTTTTCATCACAGCTGGGTCTACAGCTGTAGATACACACAGAGTCCAGGAGAGGAGAAGAGGAGGATAAAAGATGGATGAAGAAGAGGTGGGACTGGGATGGATGACTTTCTGTTTGTCACCGAAAGGGGTTAAGGTTTTGCATCTACTTGTATGTGTGTGTGTATGTGTGTGTCTACCTTTGTGTGTGAGTGTGTGTGTGTGTGTGTTACCTTTGGTGGGCCCCCTCCTATTGGTCATGGCGTTTTGCTCCTCAGAGATGCTGAGGCGGCGCACCACGTCGGCCAGCGCTGACTTGAGCAGCTGGATCTCGTCCTCCTGCATCTGGACACGCTGCTCCAGGGAGGCGATGCGGTCCGTCACCTCCATGCTGCTGGCTGCTGACGCACTGTCATCTGGAGACGGCAGAGAGACACACTCTTATTATGGGCTGACATATATATACACACACGCACACACACACACACACACACACACACACACACACACACACACACACACACACACACACACACACACACACACACACACACACACACACACACACACACACACACACACACACACACACATATGTCTCACAGGCTCCCAGAGTGTTGTTACAGTACTTTCTGTATTGATTATGGCATTATCTCTGTGTCCTTGAAGTATTTTAGTTGTGGCGTAATTAGTACATCTGTGCACCATCCGCGGAACATCGGCATCTGATAAATCTACAGAACAGTGATGACGGTGCCAAATGTATCATAATGCCCCTCTCCATCCCCATTCGTCCAATCAACAGCCCCATTACAGTCCCCAATCGTCCAATCAACAGCCCCATTACAGTCCCCATTCGTCCAATCAACAGCCCCATTACAGTCCCCCAATCAACAGCCCCATTACAGTCCAATCAACAGCCCCATTACAGTCCCCATTCGTCCAATCAACAGCCCCATTACAGTCCCCATTCGTCCAATCAACAGCCCCATTACAGTCCCCATTCGTCCAATCAACAGCCCCATTACAGTCCCCATTCGTCCAATCAACAGCCCCATTACAGTCCCCATTCGTCCAATCAACAGCCCCATTACAGCCCCAGCCAGTCCCCACCCAGCAGGCCGACGAAACTGTACACACTGTACTGTCAACACAGTGTTTTAAATATGCAGATGACACCGCTGTTGGGTCTCCTCCACCCAGACCAAGCCTCTGACGCAGTGTTTTAAATATGCAGATGACACCGCTGTCGTGGGTCTCCTCCACCCAGACCAAGCCTCTGACCAGCCCACAAGTGTTTTAAATATGCAGATGACAGCGTGGGTCTCTCCACCCAGACCAAGCCTCTGACGCAGCCCACAAGTGTTTTAAATATGCAGATGACACCGCTGTCGTGGGTCTCCTCCACCCAGACCAACTCACGCAGCCCACCAGATCTGGGTCTCCTCCACGCAGCCCACAAGTGTTTTAAATATGCAGATGACACCGCTGTCGTGGGTCTCCTCCACCCAGACCAAGCCTCTGACGCAGCCCACAAGTGTTTTAAATATGCAGATGACACCGCTGTCGTGGGTCTCCTCCACCCAGACCACCCAGACAAGTGTTTTAAATATGCAGATGACAGCTCCACCCAGACCAAGCCTCTGACGCAGCCCACAAGTGTTTTAAATATGCAGATCAAGGTCCTTCTGACGCAGCCCACAAGTGTTTTAAATATGCAGATGACACCGCTGTCGTGGGTCTCCTCCACCCAGACCAAGCCTCTCTTCAAGGTTTTGACAGAGAAACGGCAAAATTCGTCCAGTGGTGTACAGATAACTTCCTTGAAATAAAACGTTAAGAAAACAAAAGAGATGGAAATCGATTAGAGAAGGAACAGAATTTCACTACGAAGATCAATGGGGAATCTGTCTATAGAGTGAAATTGCAACAGAGAACGTCTTCATTAACGCAAACTGAACCATTTTAATGTCGACCACCATATCTTACACATTTTCTATAAGTCTGTCCTGCAGTGTGCTGTCCTTTGATCTGATATGCATGTTTGGAAACAAGAGTGTGCCAAACCAAGTCAAGATTCAGCGCTTGATTGAGACGGCGGGAAGGATAATTGATATAGATCATGATTCAGCCGCCAACCTGTACACAAAACTCATCCTCCTAAAACTTGAAAGTATTTTACAGGACAGCGCTCATCCCCTTCAAATTCAGTCACAGCAGCAGCTGGACAAGAGGAAAGAGACTTCTTCAGAGGAACATTAAAACAGACATGGGGACTCTTTAATTCCAACAACCAGGCTGTATAATAAATAGTCTGCTGGTCCCTCGAGTATACAGCGTATTACACTTTCACTTTAAATGTGTTGCTATGGCAATTTGAATTAATTATTTTGTGTAGTTTCTCTGTTTTCATGTTTTATGTACTTTAATTTTTAAGCACATGACCAAATGAATTTCCCCTGGAAAGAGTTGATCTGAATCACAAAGGGCAAAGGGCAAAGGCTTTTGTACAAGACAGATTTAATCATGAGCTGTCTTGTCTTTCCGTCTGTCTGTCCGGTCTGTCCTGTCTGTCTTGTCTGTCCTGTCTGTCTTGTCTGTCTGTTTGTCCATCCATCTGTTCGTTCAGATGAGGTTGACACCACCACAGTAACCACTCACCCCCCCCCCCCCCCCCACACACACAACTAAAGCCCTCCTCGTGGCCTCCAGCTGGTCCTACTTTAAATTCACTTGGCATCCCTGCAGTAATGATTACAGTTGATTAATGCTCCATTGGAGACATAGGCCAGGGTAAGTCTCAGTACCGCTTTCCACTGGGCCCATACTAGCCTATTAACTTAGGCCTATAATAGGCTACCTTTAGTCATGGAAGGACACTGTGACTGCATGGGTAGATGGATAGATCTGGGAATTAACATCAAGATCAAGGTGGTGTGGTCTTCTTTCATGGCTTGTCCCTTTCAATTTGATATGTACTACAGTCATCATCTGAGTAGGACTAGATAGGTTGTGCATGCTCCATGGCTCCAGGATCATTGGAGTGTTAAGTTAATTTAACAGGTTACACTACAAATGATCTGAACTCACATTAGATTGATTTCCCATTAATGAAAACCAACCATGATGGTAGATTCTAGAAAATAGGCTTTGATGGGAATTTCAAGGTGCATAACCCAAATCAATCACGATGACAAATATATTACGAGGAAGACATCTAACTTACTTACTGGGCCTTTAAATATACGATACTCAAACAAAATGGCCACCTAACCCAACGTGAAGGCTTTTTTTATTAGACTATAAATGATTCCTTTGATGGAGACCTTCTTTAGATTCAGGTGGAAAGCCAAATCTGCTACGACAGCTGATGTTCTCTAAAGCAGAGTACACAAAGCCCACATCTCAGTGCTGTAGCAGCTGCTTGGGACAATGGTACGAGCACGGATACAACGGCTGCCTGTCACAGCCCTGATACCCCTGCCATCCGTTAGCTGATTGTACTGCTCACTAAGGTCACCTGGGCTCTCAATGGAATTGACTACTCCCACAGCAGACTGCTCAATAACAGAGAAAATAAGTCAGCCAATGGAATCAGAGTTAACACAAATCGGTCTTCTCCTCCCCGAAGATGCTCTTTCATGAGGCAGTACCTTAATTGTTTCTCAATATCTGGCCCCCGAACCGATACCGGTCCCAGAGATGATGCCAACCAGCCCCCGAACTGATACCGGTCTCAGAGACGATGTCAACTAGCCCCCGAACCGATACCGGTCCCAGAGATGATGCCAACCAGCCCCCGAACTGATACCGGTCTCAGAGATGATGTCAACTAGCCCCCGAACCGATACCGGTCCCAGAGATGATGCCAACCAGCCCCCGAACTGATACCGGTCTCAGAGACGATGTCAACTAGCCCCCGAACAGATACCGGTCTCAGAGATGATGTCAACCAGCCCCCGAACCGATACCGGTCTCAGAGATGATGTCAACCAGCCCCCGAACAGATACCGGTCTCAGAGATGATGTCAACCAGCCCCCGAACAGATACCGGTCTCAGAGATGAGGCCAACCAGTCCCAGAGATGATGTCAACCAGCCCCCGAACCGATACCGGTCTCAGAGATGATGTCAACCAGCCCCCGAACCGATACCGGTCTCAGAGATGATGTCAACCAGCCCCCGCACAGATACCGGTCTCAGAGATGATGTCAACCAGTCCCAGAGATGATGCCAACCAGTCCCAGAGATGATGTCAACCAGCCCCCGAACCGATACCGGTCCCAGAGATGATGTCAACCAGCCCCCGAACCGATACCGGTCTCAGAGATGATGTCAACCAGCCCCCGAACCGATACCGGTCTCAGAGAGGATGCCAACCAGTCCCAGAGATGATGCCAACCAGTCCCAGAGATGATGCCAACCAGTCCCCGAACCGATACCGGTCTAAGAGATGAAGCCAACCAGCCCCCGAACCGATACCGGTCTCAGAGATGATGCCAACCAGCCCCCGAACCGATACCTGTCTCAGAGATGATGCCAACCAGTCCCCGAACCGATACTGGTCTAAGAGATGATGCCAACCAGCCCCCGTACCGATACCGGTCTCAGAGACGATGTCAACCAGCCCCCGAACAGATACCGGTCTCAGAGATGATGCCAACCAGTCCCCGAACCGATACTGGTCTCAGAGATGATGCCAACCAGCCCCCGTACCGATACCGGTCTCAGAGACGATGTCAACCAGCCCCCGAACAGATACCGGTCTCAGGGATGATGCCAACCAGTCCCAAAGATGATGCCAACCAGCCCCCGAACCGATACCGGTCTCAGAGATGATGCTAACCAGCCCCTGAACTGGTACCGGTCTCAGAGAGGATGCCAACCAGTCCCAGAAATGATGCCAACCAGCCCCCGAACAGATACCGGTCTCAGAGAGGATGTCAACCAGCCTCCCGAACAGATACCGGTCCCAGAGATGATGCCAACCAGTCCCAGAGATGATGCCAACCAGCCCCCGAACCGATACCGGTCTCAGAGATGATGCCAACCAGCCCCCGAACCGATACCGGTCCCAGAAATGATGCCAACCAGTCCCAGAGATGATGCCAACCAGTCCCAGAGATGATGCCAACCAGCCCCTGAACCGATACCGGTCTCAGAGATGATGTCAACCAGCCCTCTAACCGATACCAGTCTCAGAGATGATGCCAACCAGCCCCCGAACCGATACCGGTCTCAGAGATGATGCCAACCAGCCCCCGAACCGATACCGGTCTCAGAGATGATGCCAACAATCCCCCGAACCAATACCGGTCTCAGAGATGATGCCAACCAGCCCCCGAACCAATACCGGTCCCAGAGATGATGCCAACCAGTTCCTGAGATGTTGCCAACCAGTCCCAGAGATGATGCCATCTATTCACAGAGATGATGCCAACCAGTTCCTGACATGATGCCAACCAGTCCCAGAGATGATGCCAACCAGTCCCAGAGATGATGCCATCCAGTCCCAGAGATGATGCCATCCAGTCGCAGAGACGATGCCAACCTGTTCCTGACATGATGCCAACCAGTTCCTGAGATGATGCCAACCAGTTCCCGACATAATGGCAACCAGTTCCTGAGATGATGCCAACCAGTTCCTGAGATGATGCCAACCAGTTCCCGACGTAATGGCAACCAGTTCCTGACATGATAGCAACCAGTTCCTGAGATGATGCCAACCAGTCCCAGAGATGACTTCAACCTGTTCCTGACATGATGCCAACCAGTTCCTGAGATGATGCCAACCAGTCCCAAGATGATGCCAACCTGTTCCTGACATGATGCCAACCAGTTCCTAACATGATGCCAACCAGTTCCTGACATGATGCCAACCAGTTCCCGAGATGATGCCAACCAGTCCCAGAGTTGATGCCAACCAGTCCCAGAGATGATGCCAACCAGTTCCTAACATGATGCCAACCAGTCCCAGAGTTGATGCCAACCTGTCCCAGAGATGATGCCAACCAGTTCCTAACATGATGCCAACCAGTTCCTAACATGATGCCAACCAGTTCCTGACATGTTGCCAACCAGTTCCCGAGATGATGCCAACCAGTCCCAGAGATGATGCCAACCAGTCCCAGAGATGATGCCAACCAGTTCCTGAGAAGGTTCTCAAGTGCTAATTGCATTGTTAGCTGCCCACATGGAGGAAGGACCATTGCTTGTCAATCCTTGGTACAGGAAAGACCTTTTCTTGTCAATCCCTGGTATAGGAAGGACCATTGGTTGTCAATCCCTGGTACAGGAAGGGCCATTGGTTGTCAATCCCTGGTACAGGAAGGACCATTGCTTGCCCGAGCCTGGGCCTGGTTCCAAAAAGGTTGAGAAACACTGGATCAGAAGGTCATAGGACTGTAGGTTAGAAAAAGCATGCACAAAACATTATTTTTGTTTTGCCTGGAAGCTGAGACGTTTGTGTAGTGGCTTGTATCTATCTGGTTAAACTCAGTATCAATACCAATCCATTCAGGATAGATGCTGTCCCAAGAAGTGTCAGACTCAATTAGAGAACCGTCCATACAACCGCTCCACTCAGCTAACACATCTACCTGTCCATCTACATTCCCCCAAATGGCTCTTGATATTCCTCACTGCGATTACCTTTCTCCAAAAATAACCAATGTCGTGAAGGGTGAAGGGCCACATGTCTACTTCTTTTAGTGCTCGCTGATCAACTGAGCCTTGGCGTTTCGACCTAAAGCAGCCAGCAGGAAGTAAAGCACTCTATTTTGTACCACAGACATTTCTGAGTAGCTTTTTTTCCCATGCCCCTGATGTCATTAATGATTAACAACATAGCACCTTAACCTCCTCCTTTCCACCCCATCCATTTCATCACCTTTAGTCAGCCTCTGACAGGTAATAGTTTCATTTATTTATTTAATTTTTCTGACAGGTATAGTTAAAGATGCATCGAGGAGACAGGGAATAAAAAGTGTCTGCTGTGGATGGTGCATGATCAAAGTAGAGAGGGACTCTATTTCTGTCTGTGTATCCCCGTGTCATCTCATTAAAAACACAGCTCCCCTGCCTGAGCTATCTATCAATGATGATTCACTCTACTTGACTTTATATTAGCCCGGAATGGTGGCATCTGAGATGAGACTGAGATGAAATGAATGAGAAATGAACGAGAAATTAAAGAGAAATGAAAGAGAAATGAAAGAGAAATGAAAGAGAAATGGAAATGAATCGCCACAGAGGACTCATCTTTGTTGCTTCATAAGATTATCTCAGAATGTTGTCATATTTCTAGACTGTTGCCTCTCTGGGAGAAAATATTAACGGGCCTAGCAGTGTGATTGATATGCATTATATTTCCCTTCAGTATGCCAGAGAGGCAAAACAATAGAGCTCAATTGACTTGTGAAAAAACGGGATTGTAAACACTGACATGCAGCAGGGGTCACAGAACCAGTGAGTCACGCTATAGACTCCATTTCCACACAAAATCCATCTGGTGGTCTGGCTTCACTGAAAGCTTAGCCTAGCAGATTAGCACAAAGTGCTTTCCAAAAAGGCAGGTTTAATTACCTAAACACTCTGTCTCTCAAATGTAAAATGCTCAAATCGTGGGCTGACACGAGTCTCTACAATCGTTCACTCTCTCAATCTCTTTTTTTCCCCTCAAGGCCATGAACAAAGATCACAATTCATTGACTGGCTTGGAGGATGACACCTAAAGTTCATCATCCTCCAGATTCAATTTGTCTGAATGGTCATTCCCCGATTTGATAAGCTGTAAATCATGTCAGACAGAATTGAGTTAAAAACATATTGTAGGGTGGCCTGGGTTTGGTCTGGTGCAGGGATGGGGGAA